>NW_027513158.1:262500-442500 GCF_048772815.1 Callospermophilus lateralis
GGCCATGTGGGAGTGTTTTGGTTTAAATTGTGGTCATTTGTGTGGCAGTTGGAACAGATGCCTGGGTCCACCTGGACTTGAACTCTGGTGTGATTCCCCTTAGAGAATGAGTTCTGGAAGAGACCTCAGAGAAGTACTGGCATAAATTGTGTTGGGATTTTATGAGGCCACGCATGAGAGTCACCCTTGGAAACTGAGATCTTGGCCCAGGGTGGCTTTTCCCAGAGCACTTGGAATCTCAGCCAGGATATCACATGATTTTATTCTGAAAAACTTGGCAGCCATAATTGAGAGTCAAAACACACATGGACATCACATTGTAGACCTCAATAGGCCTGGATTCATGTGACATTTTGGCCACTGTTTGGGAACCTTCCTGTGAGGGTTCTCCAGAGATTTCATTGAAATGAGCTTCCTCACCATTTAACGGTTCCAGAATAAATTGAAACCCACAGTGCCTCCAACTTCCTCCTTGAAAAGTGGCTAGATAAATACCATGAAATTTTTAAAATTCCCATGACCAGGTGGCACTGGAGAATCTTTGGATATCCTGAGGATGATCAAGGCACATGATCCAGTCAGTGCCTTGATTGACTGGTTTTTATGAAGATGGTGCCGAACAGAGATGCCAAGAAGTTGAAGCCTGCTGAGGAGTGGGCATAGAGCAGTGGTGGGCAGGTGTGTGATAAAACATCTGTGGTGGGGCCATGTGGATCTCCAATTGGCTTCCAAATGCCTTGTGACAGACATGGTGCAGCCGGCAGTCCCTTCTATGTAAAGGCATCTTGTTATATGGAGAGGTTTCAGGGCAATGTTTAGAATCGGGTTGCTATGGTCATGGGGGCAAGCTATGTGGAATATAAGCCTGGTTGATGCTTTCTTCTGCAGACCCTGACCTACCACAGGTGACAGATCTCCCTCACGCACTGGGTAACAGTTGAATTCTTTGTATTTCGTGAAGCAAATACAAAAATTCCATTTCATCAGCAAGAAACACCACAAAAAGTGAAGGATGCCCAAATGGCTTCACAGTCCACATGTGGATACACTTAGCCCCCCGTGGCCACAGTTTACCCTAAAAGAGAGAATTCAACATTGCTGCCTCATGTTCATTGGAAAATAAGAAACCATGACCTCCAAGTCACATAGATGCAGACCCAGATTTGATGGTCTCACTACAAAGAAAGCTAAAATTCCCAACAACAACATATATTTCAAGTGCCCAACGTCAGAGGCAGATTCTCAAGAAGTCTTTAGGCCAGCAGAGCTCCATGGTTGTGGAGTGTTTACCCTGGCCCTTACTTTTGGAATCTCAGAAGGGAGGAAGATACACCAAGCCAATTGACGGCTCCTTTTGAAAAAAATTGTACCACCAATGACATCATCAGCAAATATAACTCAACACTACCACAAGTTGCTGCACAAACAGATAGTTTACAATGCATACATGTGAGTTCACAATGTGTCCTGGCAAGTTCTGCAAGCAGTTCAGTGATGGCTATTGCAGAAGCTGTAGATTGGTTTTATCTTTGATTTCACCAGCACTGTGACGAAGATAGAAATTCTGGCAATAATGGCTAAGGAAAAAATTATGTAACATTCCAGAAAACACTGAAAGAAAACAATTTTCTTAACAATTTACATTGTCTTGGAGAGAATCATTAAATATAATGAAAAGGAAATGTGAAAGAAAACAAACAGATCTGTTAACCTCCTTTTTTGTTCACATTTTAAAACAATCCTCAACAGCTGTTTACCCAATTTAAATTAAACCATTTAAATAATGTGAATAAAAAAATATTTGGATCAATTTTTTCATGAGCCCTCATCATATATGATATATGGACATATGAACATTCAAACATATAACACAAAACACAAGTGTGCACACATAATATAATACATACAACACATAACCTAATAGTAAAGGCCTTATAACTTTTTACATGTGAAATCTCCATTGCAATGTTTAAAAACTCTATTGTCAAAAAATAGAACTGATCACCAAAACATTAAACTAGGTATGTATGAGCTCAAAAAAACAAAATAAAATGTGGGAAAAGGCAATAATAAAATAGATATTGAAAAAAGCATCCTGGTTCTATCTTAGATGTAAGGGTAGCCAAACTGGAATTTTGGATATCAGCTGATATGGACTTGAGTCAAATCATCTTCTTTTTGTTCTGTAGAAATCGCTTCAGTTAATCTCTCTGGAATCCAAATCGGCTGTTGTTCTCTCTGTGGAAACACACAAACAGGCCCCTGGCTCCAGACAATCATTGGGTCAGGACCTTGGTTAATCTCTCTGGAATCCAAATCGGCTACTGTTTTTCCTGTGGAAACAGACAAACAGACCCCCGACTCCAGACAATTACTGGGTCAGGACCTTTCCATTGTCCTGTTAGAATATCTTTCCAAAGAACCTTGGGCTTATGCACATTTTTTGGACACATATGCCTTTCCCCAGCACTAAGTCCTGATGAATCCAAATTTTAAAAGTTTAGAATAAAAAGGGTTATTTTAAGTTTGTCTTTGGGGAATATATACCCTTTCCCAATTGCGTCTTTTTTGCTTTAATAAGTACTTTTTAATAGTTTGATGAGCTTTTTCAACTATGCCTTGTTCCTGTGGATTGTATGGGATTAATGTTATATGAGTAATGCCAAATGATGACCAAAATTGTTTAAAAGAGGTAGAAGTATAACCAGGGGCTTTATCTGTTTTTAACTGTTTGGGAACGCCCACAGTGGCAAAATTTTGTAAGCAATGAGTGATAATATCTTTATTTTTTTCTCCGGCATGAAGGGTGCCCATCAAAAATCCAGAAGAAGTATCAACTGTAACATACAAATATTTTAATTTTCCAAATCCCGGCAAGTGTGTGATGTCCATCGGCCAAATATGATTAGGTATCAATCCTCTAGGATTGACTCCAAGATTAACTTGTGGTAAAAAGGTCACACAATTTTGACATTGTTTTATTATTTGTCTAGCTTTTTCCTTAGTTATTTTAGAAGGCTTTTGTAAGGTATTAGCTTTGACATGGAACTTTTTACGAAAATTTATAGCTTCTTCTAGTGTAGAGAAAATATGTATGTCATGTGTACTTTTATTTGCTAAATCATTGCCCAAACTGATGGCTCCAGGCAATCCTGTATGTGCCCTGATATGTCCTATAAAGAATGGATCTTTTCTGTCCCAGATTATACTTTGTATAGTGGAAAGCAAGGAGAAAACAGTAGAGGAATGGGAAATCCTACCAGCATCTTCAAGGCATACTATAGCATTAACTATATGCTGACTATCAAAAATAAATTAAATACAGAATCTTTAAACATCACAAAAGCTTGTAATACTGCATTAAGCTCTACATTTTGAGCTGATTGTTTGGGTACTAGAAATGTAAAAGTTTGATCAGGTGTAACTATTGCTGCTGTACCATTATTTGATCCATCAGTAAATATATTTGGAGCATTCATGATAGGTGTTTTTCTTGTCAATTTTGGAAAAATTACAGGATGCGATGACCAAAAAGACAATAAAGGATTAGATGGTAAGTGATTATGAAATGAAACATTAGATTTGCACATGATTATTGCCCAAGTATTTAACTCATTAACTAACTCATCAATTTGATTCAGAGTATGTGGAGTAATAATTTTATTGGGAGCAATCCCAAGCACTCACTTTGCTGCTTTTATTCCTTTGGGTATTAATTGTCCTATAGCCTCAGGGTACCTAGTAAGAATAGTGTTAGGAGAATAAGATAAATGTATCTATAATAATGGACCTTCTTGCAAAAATACTCCTGTAGGAATATTTTTTGTTGGTAGACAATAAATAATAAAGGCAAACTTATATCAATTCTATCCAATTGCATATTTTCCATTATGTTTCAATGATTTTTAATGCCTTTCTTGCTTCAGGCATTAACATGTACCGTGAATTGGGATATGATGAACCTTTTAGGATATCAAATAAATATCCCAACTCTCCTGTTGGTATACCTAGATAAGGCCTTATCCAATTTATGTCTCCTAATAACTTTTGAAAGTCGTTATGTGATTTGAGTTGATCTACTTGTATTTGAATTTTTGGTGGCGGTACATGGTTGAGGATAATAGAACACCTAAATAATTAATTGGAAAATTTAATTGTACTTTATCTATTGCTATATCTAGATTATTTTTTAATAAGTTTGTAAGTGTGGCATAACATTCTAGCAATGTGTTTTTAGCTTTGTGTGCTAACAATACATCATCCATTTAGTGAAATATTTGTAGTTCAGGATTTTGATTTCTAAGTGGCTTGATTACTTTGTTAAAATAAATTTGACACATTGTTGGGCTGTTAGCCATCCCTTGAGGCAGTACTTTCCATTCATATCTCTGATCAGAACCTTCATGATTCAGTGCAGGGATAGTAAATGCAAAACGTGGACTATCCTCAGGATGAATTGGAATTGAAAAAAAAAAACCTTTAATATCTATAAGTAATTTTGTTAAACCCTCCTCCTATGGGCAATTCCTTTTAAAATGTCCTGTTTGTTCACAATTGTAGCATGTTCTTGGCCTGGCATCTAATGCCTGTTTTAGTGCAGCTGCCACAATTTGCCCTTCTTCATTAATGTCTCTGGCATCTAAAGCCTGTTTTACTGCAGTTGCCACGACTTGCTCTTGTTCATTAATGTCTCTACATAATTTAATATATGTGTTTAAATCTTCATGTTTCCATGGTCTAATTATATCTCTGCACCAACTATTCGCTTGCTCATAAGCCAGTTTTTTTAGTAATAGCATTGCTTGTTCTGTTTTCCCAGAACCTCTGGTACCTGTTTGAATAAGCCTATCGACAAATTCAGCATAAAGTTAATTAGCTCCTTGTATTACTTTAGATAATTGACCTTGTAAACCTCCAAGTCCTTGTAAAGTCTTCCATGACTTAATTGCATCTACAGCAATTTATGCACATACACCAGAATCATATGCAATTTGTTGCTGCTGATCCTCATAAGGTCCCTTTCCTAACAACATATCTAGATTTCTCTGAGGATAACCAGCTGCTGCATTTCGCATAGCCGTCTCCTTGCAAAATTCCTCATTGTCAACCTTCCATAACAGGTATTGTCCTCCATTTAGCACAACGTTACACATATTAGCGCAATCCGCTGGCTTCATGTTCAAGTTGTTAATGGTTTCGACCATGCTTACAGTGAAGGGTGCTTGAGGACCATAGGTTGTTACAGCCTCTTTTATCTGCTTCACTGTTTTGAAATTTAAAGCATGGTAAACTCGCTGCCCTCCTACCTCAAATATAGGGCATGTTAATATTTGAGATCTTGTCTCAGGATCCCAACTATCAACTGTGGGGGTTGGGGGCTTCCCAGCATATGGAGGTGACCTTGTTAGTTGGACACTTACGTCCTCTGGTGATAGAAAAGTATTAGTAGCAGTCTCCTGTAGAGGTGGTTCTGTTGGTTGGACACTTACACCCTCTGGTGATAGAAAGGTGTTAGTAGTAGTCTCCTGTTGTAAATTTCCCCCTGATGGCTTTTACTGTTTTACACTTTCTTTCTCTGTCTGACTAGCTTGAGAGGCCTTCTCTTTTACATGATTTTTTTCCTCTGTCTGACTGGTTCGAGAGACCTTCTCTTTTACTTGAATTTTTTCCTCTGTCTGACTAACTTGAGAGACCTTCTCTTTTACTTGAATCAATATGTCTTCTCCTTCCTCTACCATTGTCTGAACTGAAGGCTTTTGACTAAACAAACAAGATACGAAAGTCCACAATGGCAATGTGCCAACTGGCAGAGTCCCTGGGCTTTTCTTTTCTATTCTTTTTAAATCTTCACCATGATGGTTCCATTGTGATATATTTAACAACTCCTCCTTAAAAAGCCATGGGCTACATTTTTGTATTGTATCAACGTATGCCCTGACTGCTCTTAATTTTACTGGGATGCCTCCTTCCTCTAACAATTTACTTAACACTTTTTCAGTTTGTTTTTTTTTCTAATTTCTGATGCCATATTTCTACTATAATACAACCCAACAAGATAACACCAAACAAAACAGAGATAGAATGAAATAAAAATGGAAAAACAAAATATCATTATAGCCTTTCTCTCTATCTGTTCCTCAGACACAAATAGTTTTTCCTCAGATGTGAGCGGTTTTTCTTCCGTCTCACTCGTCTCCAGGGACAGGCAATTTAAAGCAAATGTGAAGCAAAACAAAAGAAAAATCTTAAAATGGCTACCCATCCTCTTGTCCTGCCCTCAGGGGCAAGCAGTTTACCTTATCAGTTGCCCTCAGTCGCTCCCCATGCAAGCCACCAAATGCTGCAGTCTGGCTGGGCACAATCAGGAGCCACTTTTCAAAAGAAAGCAACTTTATTTTTAGAACCACACACGCCAAGCAAAAGAGCCTCTCAGGAAAAACCCTCAGAGCCCCAACTGTCACCACCGGCTTCCCACAAGCCTTTCCCTCCCACACAAGCCTCTCTCCACTTCCCACAATCCTCCTGCTCTTGAGGCCGATTGGCTGGGTCACGTGTGGAGTCAAAAAAGTCCCCCAATGAGCAGCTCTGTAATCTGAAAAGGCAGGGAAGCAGCCCAATGAGCATCACCGCAGAGGAGCCAATCAGCTAGATGTTGCTGGGGCCGCTGTGAGCCAAATATCAGCTGGCAGTCTGAAAGGGTGGGGAAACAGCTCAATGAGCATCTCCAATGAGCATCACCGCAGAGGAGCCAATCAGCTAGATGTTGCTGGGGCCACTGTGAGCCAATCATCAGACGGCAGCTGAAAGTTTGCAGGCAGCTGGAAGTTTGCTGGGCCCCTTAGGCTGCAGCTATGAACAGGAGTTGTATGCACCATTCACTGAAGGTAGTTTTCAGTACTAGGAAACAAATATGTATTTCAGGTGGATGAATATTTCTGACAATAATCTGGTGAAAAGTTGATTATAAATCCACATACTTGAACATGAATGAATTTAGGGAGTGCAAATAAGACATATATATTTCATATTTTGAAAAATCTGTAGAGTGTGTGTGTATACACACACACACACACACACACACACACACAGATATTAAAATGTAGCAACATATATGCCAATCGAAATTCACCATGAAATACACATCATTCACAGATCCAAACATATTCAATTTACTTAACAGGGATTTATGTATAATGTTGTTCTACTAGGAGGCTCTCCCATAGTTTGAATTTCAGTTCCAACAGCGTTTACGAGGAGTGATCCCTTCTCAAAATTTGTATCTGCCAAGTCAGCCACCTCACAAGAATGTAGGTGTGATACCAGCTGGGATTCGATATGTGCATATAAAAATACATGTGCTGAATAGGCTACACACAAAGGGAGACAGGAATTCACATATTTGTTAACTTTAAAAACACATGGATATCTATTTCAATTAAAAATAGACTGGATTTATAACACCTAACCTTTATCATGCAAAAGGCAAGTTCAAGAATACACCATGCCTCTTCTGAACTGCTTGTATTTCAATTCTGATTTGGTTACTTTTCTGCATCATATTAGAATTAGTAGTCAGAGTGTAGTAGGGTATAAGTTATTGTCAGGGATTCAGTATTTCAAATGGAAAATTGGAAAATGAATCCAATGTGTATGCAATATGTGTTACACAAATAACTTCCCACTCTAATTCAGAAAATGGCTTGACATAACCTTCGCCCAAAGAAAGACAAAATTAGAGGAGAAGAGTCAGAAAATCTGTAAATACATATAAAATACATATATGGAATGGAAAATTCTCAGAAGTTTAAAACTTTTGAGGCTTTAGAGGAGCTTCCAAAATTTAGGGACAGGGTAAAACTCCACAAACATGGAACTCTACTGGCCTAAAGACTTCTGGAGATACTGACAATGAGGTTGGGCACTTGAAATATACGTTGTTGTCAGGAGCTTTAGCTTCCTTTTTAGTGAGAACATCAAAGCTGAGTCTGCATCTATGTGACCTGGAGGACATGGTTTCCTATTTTTCAATGAACATGAGGCAGCAGTGTTGAATTTTCTCTTTGTAGCTAAACTGTGACCACTTAGGGCTAAGTGTCTCCCCATGTGGACTTGAAAGCCATTTGGTCATCCTCCAGTGTTCGTGTTATTTCTTGCTCCTGCACTGGGTGTTTTGTATTTGCTTCAAGGCATATAAGGAGTTCAACTGAGACACAGTCCTGGAGGGTGTCCTGTAATATGTGGGGGGTCAGGGTCTGCAGGAGAATGCAACAACCAGGCTTCTATCCAACATTGCTTGCCCCCTTGATCATAGCAACCAGATTGTGAACATTGCCCTGAAAACTCTCTATGTAACAATATGCCTTTATATACAAGGGTGTGCTGGCTGCACCATGTCATTCACAAGCCATTTGGAGCCAGTGTAAGATCCACATGACCCCACCACAGATGTTTTATCACACACCTGCACACCACTGCTCTAGGCCTACTACTCAGAAAGCTCCAACTTACTGACATCTCAGTTCTACACCATTTTCATGAAACACAGTCAATCAAGGCACTGTGTGGTACCCTCATGATCAGGAACAGGACATCCTAAGGTTCTCCAGTGCCACCTGGTCATGGAAATTTCAAAAATGAAGTTTTTGAAATTTCATAAATGAAGTTGAAGGCACTGTGGGTTTCAATTCATTCAGGAACCATTAAATGATGAGGAAGCTCATTTCAATGAAAGCTCTGGAGAACTCTCAGAGACAAGGCTTCCCAAAGAGTAGGCAAAAGGTCACATTGTGGTCTACAATGTGAGGTCCATGTGTGTTTTTACTCTCAACTACGGCTGCCAATCTTTCAGAATAAAATCATGGCATATCTTGGATGAGATTCCCAGTGCTCTGTGGAAAGCCCCCCTGGGCGTAGATCTCAGTTTCCAAGGACGACTCTCATGGGTGGACTCCTAAAATCCAAACACAATACATGGCAATACTTCTCTGAGGTCAGTTACAGAACACAGTCTCTAAGGGGAATCACACCTGAGTTCAATCCTAGGTGGACCCAGTCATCTCTTCCAAACGCCAAACAAATGACCACAATTAAAACCAAAACACTCCCACATGGCCCTTATCTTCTTCCAATAGACACACATAATATCCATTGGCTGGGGGTTCTCATGAGGGGCGCTGTGCAAGACAGTGTCCAAAATAAACTTCCTTGCCCCTCATTTGCCTAAAGTCAGGGTGTCCTGGACACCCTTCCTGTTAACCATGAGTGATCAAATAGGACTGCTGTTAATACTGTTCCAATTCTCCAATTTGAGGCCTACTGGCTCTGGGGTTTAGATTCTTTATGTGAATTGGAGTTATGAGAAAACCCACGCATCTCTGGGCTAGCCTCTGCAGGGCTTTGAAGAACTCATTTGACCGAAAGATCCCGATTCACAATTGATAAAGGTCAGGATCCTTAGAGGAAGGCGAGAGACTTCATCCACAATGACTGTTCTTTTGGCTATTTTGGTTTTGGATACAGAAGAGATTTTTCTTTAGATCCCTCAGGTGCTGAAAATCTAACCACAGCATCACAGAGGGCAAAGAGGCTTATTCAGACCCATCCCATTTCAAAGCAATTAAGCAAAGAGCCACTGGTGATGCCCATTCATTACAATTTGAAAACTGTTTGCTTCAGCCTTCACCAAGGGGTGGCCTGAGGCAAAGACCTTCCTGACATTCAGGGCAACAGAACAATAGGTAAGCAAAAGGCCCAAAGCAGGGTTTCCCACTGAGACTCTTCTGGTCACGCTGGTATCTGAGTTTTCTGAGATGCTCGCCATTTCCTTCAGCTATCCAGTACATGGCCATGTCACAGAGTTTGGTGGTGGTACATATCTTGAACACAAAACCATTTGCCCATTCTGGACAGTGCCCACAATTCAGGAAGAAAACAGAAACTTAAGGAGATAGGAGGTGTTGCCAATCGAAAAGTCAAACCGCAGTCCATTCACAAATTGGGCAGAATGAATGCTGGGAAGCTTTCTACTAGACAGGACACATCCATTGATACATTCTCTTTTCTAATGTCGGCAACCACGGACACAGTGGGATACACAGACCTAGAAACACTCGCCTTGTCAAATGACTTACTAGAAATAGTCCACTCCAAACCAAACAAACTGCTTTTCCTATCAATTCTCAGAACATGTGACAAAGCCACAAACACACACCCACACCCACAAAGGCAACTTCTTTACCCAAGAAGGTCTGTGAATATCCGGAGTGTCCTCTGACTGGTTGGCCATTATTTGTTCCCCCAAAATGGCCTGTCCTGTCTCAGATCTGGTCTCCTTGGCCAACACTGTGAAGTTGTCAGGAGCCAGGGGTGAGCCACTACCTGCTTTTTCATGAAAGACCCCTCTTCAGAGCTTTCCTGGCATTTGGCCATCATCATATCAGTAGGTACCAAAAAAGACTTACTCTGTTCTTGGTAAATCCAAATAAGTTAGCCCACTGGGACTGTGACTGGGACTGTCTCTGGATGCCAGGCTTCTTGGATCCCAAGTTCAGAGAGCTCCATCACCAATAAATTAGTTAGTTCACTTCCTTCAGGAACTGAATTATGACACTACCTTGGCAACCACTTTGTTTTAACAGTAGCTTCGAAGGGTCTCATGTGATGGAGGCTGCCTCTACTTCCTGTGACAGTTTCACAAGTTAAAATGGTATATCAACCATAGGCACCTGGGAACAGCTCACCATACAAGCCTCGTTTGGTCCGTCTTCTCTACATAAAGAAGAAAGTGGCTGATTCAGACAAATCCCTTCATTCTGAGCAGGTTGTTTGCCATGGAAGATGACTTTTGCTCTCTCAGGTCCTAAATAGCTGCATACATCTTCTCCAGGGATCATTTCTGCATGGACCTTGAGGTTCTCTGCCGGTGGAAGATCCCCTCTATTTCTGTATTGTAAGACAAACTCTGTCCCTGCTCTTCTGTATAGTTAGATTGAGGGAAAAGTGTATGGTAAGGCTTAATAACAGGTTCGATTTGGCTTAGGAATCATTCTGATTGATGAATAATGGTATTGGGTACCTGTGATATTTACAAGAATATACAAGTGAAATATAAGTATGAAAACAGAAATCTAGGTAAGATATGAAGCCCAGAAGAGCATTAGGCTCTTGATTGGGATACTTAGCTTTGAATTTTGTTCTACACAGATGTGTCAGATAAATCGATATACCATGGCATAGGACCTTGTACCTTGGATGATTGAATGTTGAAGAGAACATCCAGTCAAACAGGGATAGTCGGTATTATTAGAAAGATAGTTGGTAGGTTTAGGAAGAAGGGTGAGTATAGGATTGGCAGCAAAAGTTCTTCAGCAATTGGGTTTCAGATAGAGAGTGAATGTAAAAGTTAGTATATGTGAAGAGTCAGTCACAATGATGAACTGGGGAAAATATATAGGAAAGCAGATATGAATACAGACATTATGAAATCAGGCAAAGTATAAAGTCAGTGATAGGATTAGGCATTTTTAACAGGGTTGTTGTTGAATATATAATCTAAGGAAGAAACAAATATGTACTCAACAATAGGATTGACATTTGAGAGCATTAGGCAACCTGCACATAGATGTTTTTAGTAATCCATGCTCACTTTCCATTTAGGCTTTCGTACAATCAAAGTGTGACCTTTGCTTTTTTGTCGAGAATATTACTGTGATAAAATGTATATGGACATCAGGTGACATGAGTATTTCTTCCACCAATTCTGTGAGCAATATTTTGAAGACGTATAAATAAGTGTTGGGTGTAAAATTAGGTGTACCTGGAGTCTTTGGATATAGAGATAATGCATGAATAGACTATCCTGAGAATAAATAATATAACTGGTTCCAACTTTAAATAATTTTTTGAATTGATATCTGAAAATATACAGAAAATCTTATATTGCTATACAATCATTCATTCCATCCTGTTACATTCTAATGGTAATATGAGTGTTATGGTTTATCATGAAGAGTGTGTGAGTTTTGCTTCAAAAGTGATTGTGGAAGTCAAAAATAATGTGTTTGGCAAGAAGTCTCATGAAAAGACCAGTCAAGAGACCTGGAGGAATAATTGTGTTCTGAAGAAGGAATTGATTAAACATGAAAAAAAATTCTTATAAATTTGTGAAACTCTGGATGAAATATATATACTATGATATATATATATATATATATATATATATATATATATATATATATATATATATATATATATATATATGAATATATGTAGAATACATAGGTAAAATATATGTATGAAAACAGAAATCTAAGTAAGATTTGAAGCCCAGAAGGGCATTGGTCCCTTGATTGGGACTACTTAGCTTTGAATTACTTTCTGCAAAGTTGTCTCAGATAAATCCATATACAATGACATAGGACCTTGTACCTTGGATGATTGAATGTAGAAGTGAACATCCAGTCAAAAAGGGATAGTTGGTAGTGAAAGTTTAATAAAATAGGTACTTGTCACTTCCTGTGTTTCTGTATGCTTAATAAAACACTGTTGAAATCTTGAGAATTGTTTGCTAATCTTGTTCCCAGAATGTGCTGTCCCCATCTGCCAAACTGCAGATTGTACTCCCTCACCCGGTTAAGCGCTAACTGCCCACTGACCCTTACCCATCAATAAACTTCCCTCCCTGCCCTCTCCAAGAAAAGTATATAAGCTCTGCTGAAGCTGTTCTCAGGACTCTCTGCTCTATTCAAGTGAACTCTGAGCCCCAGCATGCTGGACCCCCAGTAAATCCTTTGCTGTTGCATGTTAAAGTCTCTTGGTTGTCCCTTCCTCTGACACTAGCCCGACCTTTACATATGGAGGTTCCACAGAGATCAAGCAGCGGTGGACGAGAGACCCCAATGGACCCCCCTCAGATAAGTAAGGCGCCTCTTTCTGGTTTCAGGTTTCATGTTAGGGTTTGGCAAAATGGCTGTCAATGAAGAGTGTGAGCTCTCTCTGATGGTGGCTGACAGTCGTGTTACAGAACCACAGGCCACGTCCCTGGAGGACGCCTGAGAGGACTCGGGAAATTGAGGAACAATAGTCTCCTTGACTCAGTGATATTTTGTTTCGGATTCAGTATTGCCAGTCCATCGGATTTTGCCGGCTACTCAGTCATGGTCTCAGTGTTGAACGTCCATTGCCTGTCTTTATTGTCTTGTCTTGCCTGTGTCATGTGTCTTGCTTTCACTGTTTGTGTATCTCTCATTATGGAACAGAGCACTTCAATGCCTCTGTCCCTGACCCTTGATCACTATACCAAAGTCCGTTTAAGGGCTCAGAATCTCTTTATTTCAGTAAAGCCCCGGATGTGGTAGACTCTCTGTACCTCAGAATGGCCCACCTTTGGAGTCGGATGGCCCCTAGAAGGATCTTTCTACTTCCCACTAATTTATAATTCAGAGATATTGTCTTTCAGCCGTGGCCAGATAGTCATCTGGATCAACAGCCATATATTTTAATTCAGCAGGACCTCTGCAAATTTCCTCCTCAATGGGTCAAGCCTTTCCTTGCCCCTGCCCCCGCAA
This sequence comes from Callospermophilus lateralis, assembly GCF_048772815.1. Lineage (NCBI taxonomy): Eukaryota > Metazoa > Chordata > Mammalia > Rodentia > Sciuridae > Callospermophilus > Callospermophilus lateralis. The sequence continues at coordinate 276,066 of NW_027513158.1, forward strand.
TGACTCCTTCCCCCAGGAAATCACAAACACTCTGCTCCTCCTCCTCCTCCACACTCTGTTTTCCCTGTGTCACCAGATTTGAGTCTACTGGACTCTCCTCCCCCTCCTTATCCCCTGCCCTCATCCTCTAACCCCCAACACCCTCTAAGTGATACCCCTGCTGCTGACTGAGCCTCTCCTCCATTGAAGGAAGCTAAGCCGGCCCAGCGCCCTCCAGGTAATTCCCCTGCAGCACACACAGCACCTCCTCCCATGGAGGAAGCTGGCCCTGCTAAAGGAACTCGCTGGCGGTGAATGATTGAAAACCCTGGAACTCTTGGGATGCCTCCCCTTCGACCCTATGGACCAATGATTGACAATGGCAATTGGGGGAAAATTCAAGCCTACCAGTATTGGCCGTTCTTCTCTTCAGACCTATGTAACTTAAAAAATAGGAATCCCCCTTTTACCGAGGACCCCACCCGGCTCTCAGGTGTGGTTGAGTCATTGATGTTTTCACACCAGCCTACTTCGGATGACAGCCAACAACTGCTAGGGACTTTCTTCATGACAGAGGAAAAAAAGGGAATTCTCCAGGAAGCTAAAAAAAAATCCTTGGACCAGGTTTGCATCCGACGCAACTTACCAACATAATCAAAGCCGGCTTTCCCTTGAACTGACCCAACTGGGACCCCAACACCTTTGAAGGTAGGGAGCATCTGTCCACTTATCGCCGGGCTCTAATAGTGGGTCTCCGAGCAGCCGCTAGTGACCAACTAATTTGGCCAAGGTAAGAGAGATTATCAGGGGCCTGATGAATCTCCCTCTATGTTTCTAGAGAGAATTATGGAGGCATATAGGAGCTATAATCCTTTTTATCGTCAGGCAGAGAATCAAAAGGCATCTGTCACGATGGCCTTATTGGGCAAACTGCCCTGGATATTAAAACAAAGTTACAAAGCTTAGATTGATTACAAGATATGACTTTGAGAGATTTAGTCAGAGAAGCTGAGAAGGTATACTATAAGAGAGAAACTGAGGAAGAGAAGGGAGCAAATGGAGGATAAAAGAAACAAAAGGCAGAGTAAGGCGTTGACTAAGGTCCAGGTCACAACAACAAATAGGCCAAAAATTAAGAAACAGGGAGACAAGAAGGTATACATTGGCCCACGACAGAGGCCACCCTTGGCCTCAGATCAATGTGCCTACTCAAACAAAAAGGACACTGGGCCAAAATTGACATAGAAAGCGACAGCCACGCCAGCCAGCCATTCTGACTCTGGAGGATGACTAAGAAAGTCGGGGCTCAGATCCCCTCCCCGAGCTCAGAGTAACTTTTGAAGTGGAGGGGACCCCAGTAAACTTTGAAGTGGATACAGGGGCAATATACTGAGCCCATAAGGCCACATTGGGCCCTCTATCAAATAAAAAATCTCTATTTCAAGGGGCTAATGGCAGTAAATATCGGGCTTGGACAACTAAGAGGACCATGGACCTGGGAAAAGGAAAAATCCATCACTCCTTCCTAGTAGTCCCAGAATGCCTGGCCCCATTGATTGGCGGAGATCTGCTCACCAAGCTCTGGGCCAAAATAAATTTTAACCCTGAAGGCCCTTAAGTGGAATTTCTAAATCTTTCAGTAAAAACTCCAAGAGCCACGGCTCTAACTATGTCAGTAGAAAATGTACATCAACTCACTCACCTTGGTTCAAAGAAACTGCAGGCATTCCTGAAGGATCAAGAACAGAGTTTTCCACTAACAGACTCACAGTGAAGAAAATAACTGAATGGGTAACAAAAGCCTGTTGGGTTCATCAATTGGTAAATGCTTACCCTTCCAAGCTTCCTGTATGAAAGCACATACGAGGAACCAAACCAGGACAATACTGGGAAGTGGACATTACTGAAATAAAGCCAGCAAGGTATGGACTTAAATATCTCCTAGTCTTTGTAGATACATTTTCAGGATGCATTGAAGCCTTCCCCACAAAAAAAAGAAAAAAAAAAAAAGAAAAGAAATAGCGCAAATTTTGGTCAAGAATATCCTAGAAGATATTTTTCCAAGATACAGCCTGCCTAAGTTAATAGGGTCTGATAATGGACCGGCGTTCATGGCCCAGGTAAGTCAGGGGTTAGCCAGGACCCTGGGGATTAATTGGAAGTTTCATTGTGCTTATAGACCCCAGAGTTTAGGACAGGTAGAAAGAATGAACCAAACCATTAAACAGACCTTAACAAAATTAAGCTTAGAGACCGGAATAAAAGATTGTACTATGCTCCTGCCTTATGCACTGTTAAATGAAGAAAATACTCACTCTGATTTTAGTGTAACCTCACCCCCTATGAAATTCTCTATGGTGCCCCTCCTCCAGTAAGGGACCTAACACCAACTCTAAGACCTTACAATCCCTTCCACACCAGCTTGCTTGACAGACTTAAAGCTCTTGAAAGAATTCAGTGACACCTGTGAAAACAGCTGGCCACTGCCTACCAAACTGGGGACGAGGGGACTCCACATCGATATCAAGTAAGAGACTTTGTCTTCGTAAGACGACATCAGGTGACATCGCTGGAACCCCGCTGGAAAGGACCATTCCAGGTGCTACTTATAACACCTACAGTGGTAAAGGTAGATGGAATCACTTCCTGGATGCATGCCTCTCATCTCAAGCCTGCGCCCTGTCCAGACATTGACTGGAAACTGGAATTGGCTGGAAACTGGAAAAGACTGGTAACCCTTTCAAATTGCACATTCGCCGTGTGGATAAGGCTATAGACTCTCCCCTTGACCACCAGTATTTCTAACCCTCATCACCCCTTTCAGCAGCGATGGCTGATCACAAATCCTACTGGACAAGAAGTTTAATCAATCTTGCATACAGCCCCCTTAGGGACCTGGTGGCCATCTCTCCACCCAGACATTTGTCAGCTGGCTATATGTCTTTCCTATTCAGATATCCCTGAAGAAGAGGATCCCACTAAAATTCCATTAAATCCCTTCCGTATCATATATAATGGAAACAAACATTATGGATGTAGGGACACGTGAGCCAGATGCAGGTCGGCTAGCCTAGATTACTATGTTTGCCCGGTGAACTATCAAAGCCACAAACAGCCATGGCTGTGTGTGGGAAAAGCCGACTTCTTCTGTAATCAAGGGGATGTGAGCATACAGGGGCTGCACGATGGAACCCAAACTCCTAATCAAATTCAGTACACAGCATTGGCCATATTACCAATAAGATAACCTAAATCGATGGCACCCAGAGGGGTCTCTAGATCCTCAAATTCTGTGGAACCTTTTTAACTTTGGGAAGGGCTCAAAGGCGTGAAAAGAGATTCCCCTATGTGGAGGCCTTTTCCGTCCTTCGCTCACATCCTGAACTATGCTTCTCCAATAGATCCTCACCCTCAGCCTTCTGCTCTAGTCTCTCTGCTGTCACTCCCACCTCAACAACCTGATTTCTCCCATCCCGTTACTAGATCAACAACCCAAACATCCGCCGGTTCTCAGACCATTGCCCCCTTGCTGAGGTAGCAGGTACTTAGTTACCACTCTACCCACTCACTCCTCTCTTCTCCTGTCAGCACCCATACGGGGTTTCACCAGGTCCTTTTACCAGCTAACCTAAAGCTCAAAATAGCTGAGAAGACCCCTATCCAAGATGTAATAAAAATGGTCTTTAAAGTTGCTTTGTCATCACTGAAAACAGGTTACTAAGAATTTAAAGTCCCTCACAGGCTTTTTGGATACACACTCCCATCTTCCCCTCTTTTCTACATGTTCTACTGCTCAAGTTTTTGTTGCTAGAAAATCCCAAACCCCTTTCCCATTATTCTTTTACATCTCTCCGTACTCATTCTCAGATCCTCGGAACTGCTCTAAGTCCCGCCTTCCCTCTCTTTCCCCTCTGTTCCACACCCACAGAAAAGTCTTAACTGATCTTCTCCAGATGTCTTCACCATGGCTGACTTTAGGACGTTCAGCAAAAGAGTCCCTATAAAAGAGTTCAGTGTAGACAAACTTCCTGTTTTCATGTGGCCCTGTTCTACTTGGCCACTGGCTAAAACAATCAGTACTTGTAAGCTAGACACCCCCTTACTAGTTTTTCACAAAATATGTGAACAAGGCCTCTGACTTTGAGCTGGGGCTTCAAAGAGATGGCTACATTTCTATGATAAAGAAGTTACCAACTGGCTCCATGGTAACAGCTGGCAAGCGGAAAAAAGAAAGGGATGAAATATCTCTCCCCCTCCCAGGTGTCCTTGAAAAGTTAATTTGCTCAGAACAGAGGAAAAAAACATAAAAAACTGCTTTTTGTGAATTTCTGCTGACTGTGAACTTCTGAGCACATTCCCTTACATGTTGGGTACAAAATTCTGAAACTTCCTAAACTTGGGGTTCATGGGATTAATTGATTACAACAGAAGCAATGCCCTCTGAATCCGTTTGCAACCAAATAGGACTGTTTCCCTAGCTTTGGTGCTATCTTAGGTGCCTTGTCTTGACTGTTCCTACAAGAGTATAATTCTATATACTTAAACATTTTTATGTTTTCATTAAATGGTCAACAGTGGTGATTAAATGTGTAATGGTGCAGAGGTTACCCAGAGTGCTCTATCATGATGCAGGTTCATTTGAAGATCAAACAGGGGGGCATACAACCCGGTTCCACAGGGAACATATATCCCTCACTTCAGCCATCCTATTAGGAATACTAGTTGCTGCAGGGGAGGTCACAGGAACCACTGCCTTGGTCCATGGTACACAGCAAAATACCCAATTAGAAGCAGCAATAGACCAAAACTTAAAGATATTAGAAACCTCCATCACAGCTTTGTGGGAATCTTTAACCTCTCTCTCTGATGTTGTTTCATACAACAATCGAGGGTTGGACCTCCTCTTCATGAGAGAATGGTGCCTTTGTGCTGCATTGAGGGAAGAATGTTATTTTTATGGCAACAATACTGGAGTTGTAAAAAATTTATGAGTAAAATAAAAGGATGCCTTGAAGAGTGTCAACGAAAGAGAGAGGCCCAAAAAGGGTGGTTTGAGTCTTGGTTCACACAGTCCCCCTGGTTAACTATACGTTTATCAACCTTGGCCAGTCCAATAATAATACTCACATTCTTGCTAACTATAAACCCCTGTTTGCTCAACCATGTATTTTCATTTCTCCAACCTCAAATTAGACAAGTTAAACTTATGGTAATACCCCACTAGCAGACATAGAATGTGACACCACTCCAATGATCACTTTTATGATTAAAAGTAGCCAGAAGAAGACGTGGGGAATGAAAGGTTAATAAAATGGTACTTGTCACTTCCTCTTTTTCTGTATGCTTAACAAAACACTGTTGAAATCTTGAGAACTGTTTGCTAATCTTGTTCCCAGAATGTGCTGTCTCCAACTTCCAAAATATATAATGTACTCCCTCTCCCGGTTGCATGCAAACTGCCCACTCGCCCTGACCCATCAATAAACTTCCCTCCCTGCCCTCTACAAGGAAAACACATAAGCTCTGCTTAAGATGTCCTCAGGGCTCTCTGCTCGATTCAAGGGAGCTCTGAGCCCCAGCATGCTGGACCCCCAATAAACCCTTTGCTGTTCCATGAGACAGTCTCTTGGTGGTCTCTTCCTCTGACGCTCACCTGAACATTACTTGGATGATTGAATGTAGAAGAGAACATCCAGTCAAAAAGGGATAGTCGGTAGGATTAGGAAGATAGTCGGTATGTTTAGGAAGGAGAGTGAGTATAGGATTTGGAACAAAAGTTTTTTAGCAATAGGGTTTTGGTTAGAGAGTGAATGTAAATGTGAGCACATATGAACCATCACAATGATGAACTGGGGAAAATATGTAGGAAAGCAGATATCAATAGAGACATTACGAAATCAGGCAAAGTATAAAGTGTGTGATAGAATTAGGCATTTTCAACAGGGTTGATTTTGGATATATTATCTTAGGAAGAAACGAATATATTGTCACAAATAGGATTGACTTTTGAGAGCATTAGGCAACCTGGACATGGATGTTTTTAGTAATCCATGTTAACTTTACATTTAGGCTTTGGTAGAAACATAAGTGTGACCTTTTCTTTTTGTGTCCAGAATATTACTGGGTTAAATTGTATATGTAGATCAGGTGACATGAATATTTCTTCCACCATTTCTGGGAGCCATAATTTGAATATGTATAAATTAGTATTGAGTTTACAATGAGGTGTACCCTGTGTCTATGAATATAGAGACAATGCATAAATAGACTATAGTGTGAATAAATAATATAACTGGTTCCACTTTAAATAATGGATTGATTTGATATCTGAAAATATATAAGAAATCTTATATTGATATACAATCATTCATTCCATCCAGTTATACATCTAATGGTAATATTAGGGTTATGGTTTATCATGAACGGTGTGTGAGTTTTGCTTCAAAAGGGATTATGGAAATCGAAAATAATGGGTTTGGTAAGAAGTCTCATGAAAAGACCAGTCAAGAAACATGGAGGAATACATGTGTTCTGAAACAGAAAATTATTGAAAGTGAAACACATACCCATAATTTTGCTAACTTGTGGATGAAATATATACTCTATTATGTGCATTACCTGAAGAAATAGTAATGTACCAGTGGCGAATAAGAATGAACATGAAAATACACATCATGTCCCATATGAATCTACTTGTATTAATGAGAAACTGGGTCAATTATTGTAGAAATATTAGGATATGTATGCACCATTCACTGAAGTTAGTTTTCATTACTAGGAAGCAAATATGTATTTCAGGTGGATGAATATTTCAGAGAATAACCTTTTGAAATGTTGACTATAAATCCACATACATGAATATGAAAAAATTTAGGGAGTGTATAATAAGGCATATATATTTTATATTTTAAAAAAATCTGGAGTGTGTATATATACACACAGAGAGAGAGAGAGACATTAAAAAGTAGCAATATATATGCCAATCGAAATTCACCGTGATATATATATCTTACACAGATAGAAAAATATTCAATTTACTGAACATGGATTTATGTATAATATTGTTCAACTAGGAGGCTCACACATAGGATGAATTTTCAAATCCCATAGCGTTTAGGTGGAGTGATCACTTCTCATCATTTGTATCTGTCAAGTCAGACACCTCACAAGAACGTATGTGTGATACCAGGTAGTATTCTATATGTGCATATAAAAATAGATGTGCTCAATAGGTTACATAAAATGGGAGAGAGGAATTCACATATTTGTTAAATTTAAAAATACATGGAGAACTATTTCAATTTAAATCGACTAGATTTATAGCACCTACATTTTGTCATGCAAAAGCCATGTCCAACTATACACCATGCCTCCTCTGAACTGCTTGTATTTATATTCTGTTTGGGTTATTTTTCTCCATCTTATTAGGATTAGTAGTCAGAGACAAGTAGGGTATGGGTTAGTGTCACGGATTCAGTATTTCAAATGGAAAATAGGAAAATAAATCCAATGTGTATGCAAATATGTGCCACAAAAAATATTCCCACTCTCATCCAGAAAAATGCCTTGAAATTATCTTCGCCCCAGGTAAAACACAATTAGAAAAGAAGAGTTAGAAAATCTGTGAATACATATGTGGAATGGAAAATGCTCAGGAGTTCACAACCTTGGAGGTGGTAGAGAAGTTTCCAAAAGTAAGGGACAGTGTAAACACTCCACAATCATGGAGCTATGCTGGCCTAAAGACTTCTTGAGAAACTGCCTCTGAGTTTGGGCATTTGAAATATATGTTGTTGTCAGGAGCTTTAGCTTCCTTTGAAGTGAGACCGTCAAACCTGGGTCAGTATCTATGTGACCTGGAGGACATGGTTTCTTATTTTCCGATGAACATGAGGCAGCAGTGCTGAAGTCTCTTTGTAGGTAAACTGTGGCCTCTTCGGGCAAAGTGACACCCCGTGTGGACTTTGAAGCCATTTGGTCATCCTCCACTTTTCGTGGTGTTTTTTTGCTGCTGCACTGGGAGTTTGGTATTTGATTCATGACATACAAGGAGTTCAACTGGGACACAGTGCATGAGGGAGTCTTGTAAAGTGTGGTGGGTCAGGCTCTGCAGGAGAATGCACCAACTGGGCTTCTATTCCACATTGCTTGCCGCCTTGACCATAGCAACCTAATTCTGAACATTGCCCTGAAAACTCTGCATATAACAAGATGCCTTTTCATATAATGGTCTCCTGGCTGCATCAAGTCAGTCACAAGCCATTTGGACGCCAATGGCAGATCCACATGGCCACATCACAGATGTATTATCACACACCTGCCTACCACTGCTCTAGGCCCACTACTCAGCAGGCTCCAACTTACTGGCATCTCTGTTCTACACCATTTTCATGAAACCCAGTCAATCAAGGCACTGTCTGTTACACTCATGATCAGCAACAGGACATCCAATGGTTCTCCAGTGCCATCTGGTCATTGGGAATTTCAAAAATTTCATGGTGTTTTTCTTTCCATTTTTCAAGAATGAAGTTGGAGGCACTTTGGGGTTTCCATTCATCCAGGAACCATTACATGGGGAGGAAGCTCATTTCAATGAAAGCTCTGAGGAACTCTAACAGGCAAGGCTTCCCAAACACTGGCCAAAAGGTCACATGAAGCCAGGCCCATTGAGGTCTACAACGTGAGGTCCATGTGTCTTTTGACTCTAACTATGGCTGCCAAGTTTTTCAGAATAAAATCATGTGATATCCTTGCTGAGATTTTCAGCTCTCTGTGGAAAGCCATCCTGGGCCTAGATCTCAGGTTTCAAGGGCAACTCTCATGTGTGGCCTCCTACAATGCCAACACAATTAATGGCAATACTTCTCTGAGGTCAGTTCCAGAACTCAGTCTCCAAGGAGAATCACACCAGAGTTCAAGCCCATGTGGACCCTGTCATCTCTTCCAACCGCCACACAAATGACCACAATTAAAACCAAAACATTCCCACATGGCCCTCATCTTCATCCATATAGGCACTCATCATAAACTCTGGCTGGAGGTTTCCATGAGGGATGCAGCCCAAGACAGTGTCCAAAATATCCACCATTGCCCCTCATTTGTCTAAATTTAGGGTGGTCTGGAAACCCTTTCTGTGAACCAAGAGTGATCAAATAGGCGTGCTGTTAATACTGCTCTGCTTCTCCAATTTGAGGCCTACTGACTGTCAGGTATAGATTGCTTATGTGATTTGGCATCATGAGAGAAACCAAGCACTTATGCAGGACTTTGAATAACTCATTTGACCTATAGGAATCCTATTCTCACTTGATGGATGTCAGGAACCTAACAGAGGAAGGCAAGAGACTTCATCCACAATGACTGATCCTTTTGCCATTTTTATTTTGGATGCACACATGGGATCTTCTTTAGATTTATCAGGAGCTGAGAATCTTAGCCACAGCCTCAACCAGGGCCTAGTGTCTGATTAAGACACATCCCTTTCCAAAGAAATTAAGCAATGAGCCACAGGTGATGCCCGTTCATTTCCATTTGAAAACTGTTTCTTCAGGCTTCAAAAAGGGGTGGCCTGAAACAAAGACCTTCCTGACATTCAAGGCAACAGAACCATAGGTAAGCAAATGGCCCAAAGCAGGGTTTCTCCAATGAGACTTTACTGGTCACACTAATATCTGAGATGTTCCCATTCCCTTCAGCTATCAAGAACATGGCCATGTCACAGAGCATTTAGGTTATACATATCTTGGACAATAAATCATGAGCTCATTCTGGAGAGTGGCCAGAATTCAGGAAGAAAACCGGAACTTAGGAAGTTAGTAGTTGTTTCCTATCCATAAGACAAGCCACAGTCTATTCATCACTTATGAACGATGAATGCTGGGAAGCTTTCTACTAGACAGGACACCTCCATTGATGCATTCTCTTTTCTAATGTCTAAAACCACGGACACAGTGGATACACAGACATAGAAACACTCGCCTTGTCAAAAGAGTTACTATCAACAGTAGACTCCAAAGCAAACGAACCACCTTTATTACCTATTCGCAGAATATGAGACAAAACCACAAACTCACACCCACACACATAAAGTCACCTCATTCCCAAAAGTGGATCTGTGACTATCTGGAGTGTCCTCTGACTGGTGAGCCATACTATGTTCCTCTCGAAATGGCCTTTCCTCTCTCAGATTTTGTCTCCTTGGCCAACTCTGTGATGCTTTGAGGAGCCTGCAGTTAGCCACTACCTGCTATCTCAGGAAAGGCCTCTCTTCAGAGCTCAATTGGCATTTGGCCATCCTCAAATCAGTAGGTACCAAGAAGGTCTGAATCTGTACTTGGTAAATACAAACAAGTGAGCCCACTGGGACTGGGACTGGGACTGGCTCTCGGTGCCTGGCTTCTTGCATCACAATTTCAGAGAGTTTCATCACCAAGGAAGTTAGCTAGGACACTTCCTTCAGGAACTGAATGAGGTCACTGCCTTGGCAACAACTTTGTCCTAACCGTTGCTTCCAAGGGTTCCATGAGATGGAGGCTGCTCCTACTTTGTGTGACAATTTGACTTGTTACAATGGTATATCAAAATAGGCACCTGGGAACAGCTCTCCATGCAGGCCTGCTTAGGTCCATCTTCTCTACATTAAGAAGAGAAAGGCTGATGCATACACATCCCTTCGTCCTGTTCAGGTTGTTTTCCATGAAGATGGATTTTGCTCTCTCAGATCCTTCATAGCTGCCTACATCTTCTCCAGGGATCATTTCTGCATCGAACTTTGAGGTTCTCAGCAGTTGGAAGATACCCTACATTCCTGTATTGTAAGGCGAACTCTGTCCCTGCTCTTTTGTAATTTTAGATTGAAGCAACAGTGTATGGTTAGGGTTAATAACAGGTTCGATTTGGGCAAGGAATCATTATGCGGGATGAATAATGGTATTGGGAACCTGCAATATTTATAGGAATATAGAGATGAAATATAAGTATGAAAACAGAAATCTAGGTAAGATTTGAAGCTCAGAAATGCATTGGGCAACTGATTGCGATACGTAGCTTTGAATTACGTTCTAGATACATGTTTCAGAAAAATCGATATACAATGGCATAGGATCTTGTACCTTGGATGATTGAATGTAGTAGAGAACATCTACTCAAAAAGGGATAGTCGATAGGATCAGGAACATAGTCAGTATGTTTCGGAAGAAGAGTGAGTATAGGATTTGGACCAAAGTTCATAAGCAATAGGGTTTCGGTTAGAGAGTGAATGTCAATGTCAGCACATGTGAAGGGTCAGTCACAATGTTGAAGTGGAGAAAATATGTAGGAAAGTAGATATCAATAGAGACATTAGGAAATCAGGCAAAGTACAAAGTGAGTGAAAAAATTAGACATTTTCAATGGTATTGAGGTTGAATATATAATCTTAGGAAGAAACAAATATGTAGTCACCAAAAGGATGATCATTTGAGAGCATTAGGCAACCTGGACATGGATGTTTTTAGTAATCCATGTTCAGTTTCTGTTTAGGCTTTGTTACAGTCATACGTGTGACTTTTGCATTTTGTGTCCAGAATACTACTGTGATAACATGCATATGTAGATCAGGTGACATGAGTATTTCTTCCACCATTTCTGGGAGCAATATTTTGAAGATGTATAAATTAGTATTGGGGGTACAAAGAGGTATAACCTGTGTCTATGAATATAGAGATAATGCATGAATAGACCATACTGTGAATAGATAATATAACTGGTTCCACTTTACAAAATGTATTGAATTGATATCTGAAAATATATAAGAAATCTTATATTAATATAAAATCATTCATTCCAACCAGTTATACATCTAATAGTGATATTATAGTTATGATTTATCATGCAGTGTGTGTCCGTTTTGCTTCAAAAGTGATAAAGGAATTCGAAAATAATGTGTTTGGAAAGAAATCTCATGAAAAGATCAGTCAAGAAACATGGAGGAATCCATGTGTTCTAAAGCAGGAAGTGATTGAAAGTGAAACAAATGCCTATAAATTTGCTAACCTGTGGAGGAAATATATATCCTATGATGTGCATAAACTGAAGAAATTGTAATGTCCCAGTGTTGAATAAAAATGAACATCGATAAACACATCATGTCCCATAGGCATCTATTTGCATTGATGATAAACTGTGTCAGTTACTATAGAAATATTAGGATTTGTATGCACCATTCACTGAAGTTAGTTTTCAGTACTAGGAAGCAAATATGTATTTCAGGTGGATGAAATTTTTTGAGAATAATCTTGTGAAAAGTTGATTATAAATCCACATTCATGAACATGAATAAAATTAGGGAGTGTATATAAGACACATATATTTCATATTTTGAAAAATAGAAGGAGAGAGTGTATATATATATATATATATATATATATATATATATATATATATATATATAAATATATATACACACACAGACACACACACATACACACCCAGAGACATTAAAAATAGCAATATATGCCAATCAAAATTCACCATGAAATATATATCATCCACAGATCCAAAAATATTCATTGTACTGAACATGGATTTGTGTATAATTTTGTTCAACTAGGAAGCTCACCCATAGGTTGAATTTTCAGTTCCAACGACATTTAGAAGGAGTGATCTTTTCTCTCAATTTGTATCTGCCAAGTTAGCCACCTCACAAGAATGTACGTGTAGTTCCAGGTAGGATTCTCTCTGTGTATATAAAAATATATTTGCTGAGTAGGCTACAGAGAAAGAGAGACAAGAATTCACATATTTGTTATCTTTAAAACCACATGGACAACTATTGCAACAAAAAATTGTCTAGATTTATAACCCCTAACCTTTAAAATGCAAAAGGCAAGTCCAACTATACACCATGCCTCCTCTGAACTGCTTGTATTTCTATTATGTTTGGGTTATTTTTCTGCCTCATATTAGGATTAGTAGTCAGAGACTAGTAGGGTGTGGTTTAGTGTCAGAGATAAAGTATTTGAAATGGAAAATTGGAAAATGAATCCAATATGTATGCAAATATGTCCTACACAAAAGTCTTCCCACTCTCATCCAGATAAATCCTTTGACATTACCTTCACCCCATGTAAGATGCAATTCGAAGAGAAGAGTTAGAAAATCTGTGAATACATATCTGGAATGGAAAATGCACAGGAGTTCACAACCTTGGAGGTGGTAGAGGAGTTTCCAAAAGTAAGTGACTGTGTAAACACTCCACAAACATGGAACTCTGCTGGCCAATAGCCTTCTTGTAAAACTGCCTCTGAGTTTGGACACTTGAAATATATCTTGTTGTCTGGAGCTTTAGCTTCATTTCTGGTGAGACCATCAAACCTGGATCTGCATCTATGTGACCTGGAGGACATCGTTTCTTATTTTCCATTGAACATGTGGTACCAGTGTTGATTTCTCTCTTTGTTGGTAAACTGTGGCCACTGGAAGCTTATTGTCTCCCTGAGTGGACTGTGAAGCCATTTGGTCATCCTGCCCTTTTTGTGGTGTTTCTTTCTTTTTTTTTAATTTTATTTTTTTATTGGTTGTTCAAAACCCTACAAAGCTCTTGACATATCATATTTCATACATTAGCATACATTAGCTTCAAGTGAGTTATGAACTCCCTTTTTTGCCCCAAGTACAGATTGCAGAATCACATGGGTTACACATCCATATTTTTACATAATACCATAATAGTAACTGTTGTATTCTGCTACCTTTCCTATCCTCTACTATCCCCCCTCCCCTCCCCTCCCATCTTCTCTCTCTACCCCTTCTACTGTAATTCATTTCTCACCTTGTTTATTTTCCCATTCCACTTACAACCTCTTATATGTAATTTAGTATAACAATGAGGGTCTCCCTCCGTTTCCATGCAATTCCCCTTTTCTCTCCCTTTCCCTCCCACCTCATGTCTCTGTTTAATGTTAATCTTTTCTTCCTGCTCTTCCTCCCTGCTTTATTCTTAGTTGCTCTCATTATATCAAAGATGACATTTGGTATTTGTTTTTTAGGGATTGGCTAGCTTCACTAAACATAATCTGCTCTAGTGCCATCCATTTCCCTGCAAATTCCAAGATTTTGTCATTTTTTAGTGCTGCGTAATACTCCATGGTGTATAGATGCCACATTTTCTTAATCCATTCATCCATTGAAGGGCATCTGGGTTGGTTCCACAATCTAGCTATTGTAAATTGTGCTGCTATGAACATCGATGTGGCAGTATCCCTGTAATACGCTCTTTTAAGGTCTTCAGGGAATAGTCCGAGAAGGGCAATAGCTGGGTCAAATGGTGGTTCCATTCCCAGCTTTCCCAGGAATCTCCATACTGCTTTCCAAATTGGCCGCACCAATTTGCAGCCCCACCAGCAATGTACAAGAGAACCCTTTTCTCACTCCAGTAAGATTGGCAGCCATTATGAAATCAAACAACAACAAGTGCTGGCGAGGTTGTGGTGTTTCTTGATGCTGCAATGGGAGGTTGGTATTTGCTTCATGAAATACAAGGAGTTCAACTAGGATATAGGGCTGGAGGGAGTTCTGTCACGTGTGTTGGGTCAGGGTGTGCAGGAGAATTCACCAACCAGGGTTCTATCCCACATAACTTGCCCCCTTGACCATAGCAACTTGATTGTGAACATTGCCCTGAAACCTCTCCATATAACAAGATGCCTTTTCATATAATGGTCTGCTGGCTGTACCAAGTCAGTCACAAGCTATTTGGAAGCCAATGGCAGATCCACATGGCGACACCACAGTTGTATTATCACACACCTGCCCACCACTGCTCTAGGCCCACTACTCAGCAGGCTCCAACTTACTGGCATCTCTGTTCTGCACCATTTTCATGAAACCCAGTCAATCAAGGCACTGTCTGTAACACAACAATCAAGCCACTGTCTGCAACAGAACATCCAATGGTTCTCCAGTGCCACTTGGTCATTGGGAATTTCAAAAATATCATGGTATTTATCTATCCATTTTTCAAGAATGAAGTTGGAGGCACTTTGGGGTTTCCATTCTTCAAGGAACCATTACATGGGGAGGAAGCTCATTTCAATGAAAGCTCTGAGGAACTCTAACAGGCAAGGCTTCCCAAACACTTGCCAAAAGGTCACATGAAGCAAGGCCTATGGAGGTCTACAACGGGAGGTCCATGTGTCTTTTGACTCTTAACTATGGCTGCCAAGTTTTTCAGAATAAAATTATGCGATATCCTTGCTGAGATTTTCAGTTCTCTGAGGAAAGCCATCCTGGGCCTAGATCTCAGGTTTCAAAGGCAACTCTCATGTGTGGCCTCCTACAATGCCAAAACAATTAATGGCAATACTTCTCTGAGGTCTGTTCCAGAACTCAGTCTCTAAGAGGAATCACACCTGAGTTCAAGACAATGTGGAACCTGTCAACTCTTCCAACCGCCACACAAATGACCACAATTAAAACCAAAACATTCCCACATGGCCCTCATCTTCAGCCGTATAGACACTCATCATAAACTCTAGCTGGAGGTTTCCATGAGGGGCGCTGCCAAAGACAATGTCCAAAATATGCACCCTTGCCCCCCATGTGTCTAAATTCAGTGTGGCCTGGACACCCTTCCTTTGAACCAGGAGTGATCAAATAGGCCTGCTGTTAATGCTGCTCTGCTTCTCCAATTTGAGGCCTACTGACAGTCAGGTATAGATTCATTATGTGATTTGGCATCATGAGAGAACCCAAGTACTTCTGCAGGATTTGAATAACTCATTTGACCCATAGGAATCCTATTCTCACTTGATGGATTTCCGGAACCTATCAGAGGAAGGCAAGAGACTTCATCTACAATGACTGATCTTTTTGCCATTTTGGTTTTGGATGCACACATGGGATCTTCTTTACATCTATCAGGAGCTGAGAATCTTAGCCACAGCCTCAAACAGGGCCTAGTGTCTGATTAAGACACCATCCTTTTCAAAGCAATTAAGCAAAGAGGCACAGGAGATGCCCATTCATTTTCATTTGAAAACTGTTTCTTCAGGCTTCACAAAAGGGTGGCCTGAGGCAAAGACCTTCCTGACATTCAAGGCAATAGAACCATAGTTAAGCAAATGGACCAAAGCAGGGTTTCTCCACTGAGACTTTACTGCTCACACTGATGTCTGAGTTTTCCGAGATGTTCCCATTCCCTTCAGCTATCAAGAACATGGACATGTCACAGAGCTTGGAGGTGGTACATATCTTGCACAATAAATCATGAGCCTATTCTGGAGAGTGGCCAGAATTCAGGAAGAAAACAGGAACTTAGGATGTTAGTAGGTGTTTAAGATCCATAAGGCAAACCACAGTCCATTCATCAATTGAGCAGGATGAATGCTGGGAAGCTTTCTACTAGACAGGACACCTCCATTGATGCATTCTCTTTTCTAATGTCTAAAACCACGGACACAGTGGATACACAGACATAGAAAGTCGCCTTGTCAAAAGACTTACTAGAAACAGTCGACTCCAAACCAAACCAACCACCTTTCCTACCTATTCTCAGAACATGAGACAAAACCGCAAACTCACACCCACACACAAAGGCACCTCCTTCCCAAAAGTAGGTCTGTAACTATCCGGAATGTCTTCTGACTGGTGGGCCATACTATGTTCCCCACAAAATGGCCTCTCCTGTCTCAGATCTTGTCTCCTTGGCCAACTCTGTGATGCTTTGAGGAGCCAACCGTTAGCCACTACCTGCTATCTCAGGAAAAGCTTCTCTTCAGAGCTCTACTGACATTTGGCCATCCTCACATCAGTAGGTACCAAGAAGGTCTGATCTGTACTTGGTAAATCCAAACAAGTGAGCCCACTGGGACAGGGACTGGGACTGGCTCTCGGTGCCTGGCTTCTTGCATCAAAATTTCCGAATGTTCCATCACCAAGGAAGTTAGGTAGGTCACTTCCTTCAGGAACTGAAAGAGGTCACTGCCTTGGCAACAACTTTGCCCTAACCGTTGCTTCCAAGGGTTCCATTAGATAGAGGCTGCCCCTACTTCCTTTGAAAATTTGACTAGTTTCAATTGTATATCAAAATAGGCACGTGGGAACAGCTCTCCATGCAGGTCTGGTTAGGTCAATCTTCTCTACATTAAAAAGAGAGAGGCTGATGCATACACATCCCTTTTTCCTGTCTAGATTGTTTGCCATTGAAGATGGCTTTTGCTCTCACAGGTCCTTCATAGCTGCTGACATCTTCTCCAGGGATTATTTCTGCATCGAACTTTGAGGTTCTCAGCAGTTGGCAGATACCCTACATTCCTGTATTGTAAGGCGAACTCTGTCCCTGCTCTTTTGTAATTTTAGATTGAAGCAACAGTGTATGGTTAGGGTTAATAACAGGTTCGATTTGGGTAAGGAATCATTATGCGGGATGAATAATGGTATTGGGAACCTGCAATATTTATAGGAATATAGAGATAAAATATAAGTATGAAAACAGAAATCTAGGTAAGATTTGAAGCTCAGAAATGCATTGGGCAACTGATTGCGATACGTAGCTTTGAATTACGTTCTAGATACATGTTTCAGAAAAATCGATATACAATGGCATAGGATCTTGTACCTTGGATGATTGAATGTAGTAGAGAACATCTACTCAAAAAGGGATAGTCGATAGGATCAGAAAGATAGTCAGTATGTTTCGGAAGAAGAGCGAGTATAGGATTTGGACCAAAGATCTTTAGCAATAGTGTTTCCGTTACAGAGTGAATGTCAATGTCAGCACATGTGAAGTGTCAGTCACAATGTTGAACTGCAGAAAATATGTAGGAAAGTAGATATCAATAGAGACATTAGGAAATCAGGCAAAAGTATCAAGTGAGTGAAAAAATTAAACATTTTCAACAGTTTTGAGGTTGAATATATAATCTTAGAAAGAAACAAATATGTAGCCAGCAATAGTATTGACATTTGAGAGCATTAGGCAACCTGGTCAGGGATGTTTTTAGTAATCCATGTTCAGTTTACCTTTAGGCTTTGGTACAATCATACGTGTGGCTTTTGCATTTTGTGTCCAGAATATTACAGTGATAACATGCATATGTAGATCAGGTGACATGAGTATTTCTTCCACCATTTCTGGGAGCAATATTTCAAATATGTATAGATTAGTATTGGGGGTACAACCAGGTGTACCCTGTGTCTATGAATATAGAGATAATGCATGAATAGACCATACTGTGAATAAATAATATAACTTGTTACACTTTAAACAATGTATTGAATTGATATCAGAAAATATATAAAAAATCTTTTATTGATATATAATCATTCATTCCAACCAGTAATACATCTAATGGTGATATTACAGTGATGGTTTATCATGAAGTGTGTGTCCGTTTTGCTTCTAAAGTGATAAAGGTAATCGAAAATAATGTGTTTGGATAGAAGTCTCATGAACAGACCAGTCAAGAAACATGGAGGAATACATGTGTTCTGAAGCAGGAAGTGATTGAAAGTGAAACAAATGCCTATATATTTGCTAACCTGTGGAGGAAATATATATCCTACGATGTGCATAAAATGAAGAAATTTTAATGTCCCATTGTTGAATAAAAATGAACATCAATATACACATCATGTCCTATAGGAATCTACTTGCTTTGATGATAAACTGTGTCAGTTACTATAAAAATATTAGGGTTTGTAAGCACGATTCACTGAAGTTAGTTCTCAGGATGAGGAAACAAATATGTATTTCAGGTGGTTGAATGTTTCTGAGAATAATCTTATGAAAAGTTGATTTTATATCCACATACATGAATATGAATGAATTTAGATAGTGTTTAATAGACACATGTTTTTCATATTTTGAAAAATCTAGATATATATATATATATATATATATATATATATATATATATATATATATATATAAACTCATGGAGAAATATTACAATGAAAATTTGACAAGATTTATAACACATACCCTTGATAAAGCAGAAGGAAATTCCAAGTATATACCATGCCTCCTATTAAAGGCCTGTATTTCTATTCTGTTAGTTTTCTTTTTATCCATCATATTAGCATTAGTAGTCAGAGTCTATTAGGGTATGTGTTAGTGTCGGGGATCAGTATTTCAAATGAAAATAGGAAAATAAATCTAATGTGTATGCAAATATGTGCTACACAAAAATCTTGCCACTCTCATCCAGAACAATTCCTTTACATTAACTTCACTCCAAGTAAGACACAATTAGTGGAGAGGAGTTCGAAAACCTGTGATTACATATGTGGAACTGAAAATGTTCAGGAGTTCACAACATTGGATGTGGTAGAGCAGTTTCCAAAAGTAAGGGAGAGGTTAAACACTCCACAAACTTGGAGCTCTGCTGGCCTTAAGACTTCTTGAGAAAATGCCTCTCAGGTTGGGAACATGAAATATATGAAGTTGTCAGGAGATTTAGCTTCCTCATTGTGACACCATCAAATGTGGGTCTGCATCTATGTGACCTGGAGGAAATGGTTCCTTATTTTCTAATGAACATGAGGCAGCAGTTCTGAATTCTTTCTTGGTAAACTGTGGCCACTGGGAGTTAAGTGTCTCCCGTGTGGTCTGTGAAGCCTTTTTGTCATCCTCCATTTTTGTGGTGTTTCTTACTGCTGCACTGGGAGTTTGGAATTGGCTTAATGAAATACAAGGAGTTCAACTGGGACACAATTCTGGAGGGAGCTCTGACACGTGTGATTGCTCAGGGTCTTCAGGAGAATGTTCGAAACATGGACCTATCCCACATAGCTTTCCCCTTGACTATAGCAACCAGATTCTGAACATTGCCCTGAAACCTCTCAATAAAACAAGATGCCTTTACATATAAGGGTCTGCTGCCTGCACCATATCAGTCACAAGTATTTTGGAAGCCAAAGGGAGATCCACGTGGTCCCACCACAGATATTTATTCACAAATGTATAGTCCACTGCTCTAGCCCCAATACTCAGCAGGCTCCAACTTACTGACATCTCGGTTCTGTACCATTTTCATGACAACCAGTCAATCAAGGAACTGTCTGGTACACACATGATCAGCAACAGGACATCCAAAGTTTCTCCAGTGCCACCTGGTCATGGAAATTTCAAAAATTTCATGGTATTTGTATAGCCATTTTTCAAGGATGATGTTGGAGGCACTGTGGGTTTCAATTCATTCAGGAACCATTAAATGGTGAGTAAGCTCATTTCAATGAAAGCTCTGAAGAACTCTCGCAGGCAAGGCTTCCCAATGAGTGCCCAAAAGTTCACATGAAGCCAGACTCATTGAGGTCTACAATATGAGGTACATGTGTGTTTTGAGTCTCAACTATGACTTCCAAGTCTTTCAGTAAAAAAATCATGTGTTACCCTGGCTGAGATTCCCAGTGCTCGGTGGAAAGCCACCCTGGGCCTAGATCTCAGTTTCCAAGGGCTAATCTCATGTGTGGCCTCCTATAATCCCAAAACAATTCATGGCAATACTTCTCTCAAGTCAGTTCCAGAACTCAGTCTCTAAGGAGTATCAGAGCAGAGTTCAAGCCCTGGTGGACCAAGTCATCTCTTCCAACCGCCACACAAATGACCACAATTAAAACCAAAACACTCCTACATGACCCTCATCTTCTTCCATAAAGACACTCATCATAACATATGGCTGGAGGTTTCCATGAGGGGCACAGCCCAAGACAGTGTCCAAAATAAGCTCCCTTGCCCCTCATTTGCCTAAAGTCAGGGTGGCTTGGACACCCATCTTGTGAACCAGGAGTGATCTTTAAGGGTAAAAGAATTTGAAATTAAAGTGTAAAAGTTAAAGTGTAAAAGACTGGGTTTGTAAAGTTTCTAAGATTCAAGGCCTGATTTAAAATGTAAAGGACCAGGTATTGTTAAGTCCCTATGCTACATGAAAAATCTGAAATTCCTGTTACTTGTAGGACAATTTCTGGACTGCCCAGTAAATATTCCCCCTGATCGTATGGTTGTTTAATAACCTAGGACCCTGTGTGGCTTGGCACATATGCATCGCAGGGCCTAATCTAATCAATTTGAATCTGTACCCCGCTGTAGAACTGACCTATCCCTCCTGCCTGACATGTTCCCACCAATGAATGAACTAATCATGTTTAGGATTTGTTGTTTGATTTTCCCGCAGTGTATGATGATTTTTTAAAAGATACTGTGATATATGTAAAGTCTCGCCCTCCCCAAAAAGTGTACTTAAGCACTGCTCAACCTCAGCTCGGAGATCTGGGCTGCTCTCCCTTCTTGAGTGACCACGGAGCCCTAGCATACTGGATTGGATCCTCAATAAATGTCTTTTGCTGTTGCATGAGCCGTGGTCTCATACATGAACATGAATGAATTTAAGGAGTGTATAATAAGACACATATATTTCATATTTTGAATAATCTATAGAGTGCAGATTTTTCACAAAACACATACAGAGATATTAAAAAGTAGCAATATATATGCCAATCAAAATTCATCATGAAATACATATCATACACAGATCCAAAAATATTTATTTTACTTAACATGGATTTATGTGTAATGTTGTTCAACTAGGAAGCTCACGCATAGGTTGAATTTTCAGTTCCTACAGCGTTTAGGAGGAGTGATCTCTTCTCACAATTTGTATCTGCCAAGTAGGCCACCTCACAATAATGTACGTGTGGTATCAGGTAGGATTCTATTTGTGCATATAAAAATACATGTGCTGAATAGGCAACAGAGAAAGGGAGACAGGAATTCACATATTTGATACCTTTCAAAACACATGGAGAACTATATCAATTAAAAATTAACCAGATTTTTAACAACTACCCTTTATCATGCAAAAGGCAAGTCCAACTATACACCATGCCTCTTCTGAACTGCTTGTATTTCTATTCTGTTTGGGTTATTTTTCTCCATCATATTAGCATTAGTAGTCAGAGTCTAGTAGGGTATGCGTTAGTGTCATGGATTCAGTAATTCAAATGGAAATAAAGGAAAATGAATCCATTGTGTATGCAAATATGCGCTACAAAAAAACTTTCCACTCTCATTCAGAGCAATGCCTTGACATTACCTTCACCCAAGTAAGACACAATTAGAGGACAAGAGTTAGAAAATCTGTGAATACATATCTGGAACGGAAAATGCTCAGGAGTTCACAAGCTTGGGCATTTTAGAGGAGTTTTCAAACTTAAGGGACAGGATAAACAGTCCAAATTCATGGAACTCTGCTGGCCTAAAGACTTCTTGAGAAACTGCCTCTGAGGTTGGGCACTTGAAATATATGTTGTTGTCAGGAGCTTTAGCTTTCTTTGTAGTGATACCATCAAAGATGGGTCTTCATTTATCTGACCTGGAGGACATGGTTTCTTATTTTCCAAAAGAACATGAGGCAGCAGTGCTCAATTCTTCCTTTGAAGGTAAACTGTGGCCACGGAGGGGTAAGTGTCTCCCCGTCTTGACTGTGAAGCCAATTGGCCATCCTACAATTTTCGTGGTGTTTCTTGCTGCTGCTCTGGGCTTTTGGTTTTTCCTTCATGAAATACAAGGAGTTCAACTGGGACACAGTGCTGGAGCGAGTTCTGTCACGTGTGGAGGGTCAGGGTCTACAGGAGAATTCACCAACCAGACTTCTATCCCACATAACTTGAAACATTATCCATAGCAAACTGATTCTGAACATTGTCCTGAAACCTTTACATATAACAAGATGCCTTCACAGATAAGGGTCGGCTAGCTGTACCATGTAAGCCACAAGCCATTTGGAAGTCAATGGCAGACCCAAATGGCCCCACCACAGATGTTTTATCATACACCTGCACACCACAGCCCTGGGCCCACTTCTCAGCACTCTCCAACTTACTGGCATCTCTGTTCTGCACAATTTTCATGAAATCGAGTCAGTCAAGGCACTGTCTGGTACACTCATGATCAGCAACAAGACATCCAAAGGTTCTCCAGTGCCACCTGGTCAGGGGAATTTTATGGTATTTATAGAGCCATTTTTCAAGGATGAAGTTGGAGGCACTGTGGGTTTCAATTCATTCAGGAACCATTAAATGTTGAGGAAAATCATTTCAATGAAAGCTCTCGAGAACTCTCACAGGTAAGGCTTCCCAAAGAGTGGCCAAAATACACATATATTTCATATTTTGAAAAATCTTGACAGTATATATATATATATATATATATATATATATATATACAAACACACACAGACATTAAAAACTAGCAATATATATGCCAATCGAAATTCATCATGAAATATATATCATCCACGTATCCAAAAATATTCATTTTACTGAACATGGGTTTATGTATAATGTTGTTCAACTAGGAAGCTCACCCATAGGTTGAATTTTCAGTTCCAACAGCGTTTAGGAGGAGTGAACTTTTCTAACAATTTTTATCTGCCAAGTCAGCCACCTCACAAGAATATATGTGTGATACAAGGTACAATTCTATATGTGCATATAAAAATACATGTGCTGAATAGGATACAAAGAAATGGGGGAGACAGGAATTCACATATTTGATAAGTTTAAAAATACATGGACAACTCTTTCAACAAAAAATTGACTAGATTTAAAACTCCTTCCCTATATAATGGAAAAGTTAATTCAATGGTAAACCATGCCTCCTCTGATATGTTTGTATTTCTGTTCTATTTGGCTTATTTTTCTCCATTACGTTAGGATTAGTTGTCAGAGTCTTGTAGGGTATGGGTTAGTTTCAGGGATTCAGTATTTCGAAAGGAAAATTGGAAAATGAATCCAATGTGTATGCAAATATGTGCTACACAAAAATCTTCCGACTCTCATCCACAACAATGCCTTGACCTTAACTTCGTCCCAAGTAACACATGTAGAGGAGATGAGTAAGAAAATCTGTGAATACATATCTGGAATTTAATATGCTCAGGAGTTCACAAACTTGCAGGTAGAAGGCGAGATTCCAATAGTAAGGGACAATGTGAACACTCCAAAAACATGGAGCTCTGCTAGCCTAAAGGCTTCTTGAAAAACTGGCTCTGATGTTGGGCTCTTGAAATATATGTTGTTGTCAGGAGCTTTAGCTTTTTTTGTAGTGAGACCATAAAAGCTGGGTCTGCATCTATGTGACCTGGAGGAGATGCTTTCTTATTTACCAATGATCATGAGGCAGCATTGCTGAATTCTCTCTTTCGGGGTCAACTGTGGCCACTTGGGGCTAAGTGTCTCCTCATGTGGACTGTGAAGCCATTTGATCATCCTCCAATTTTTGTGATATTTTTTGCTGCTACACTGGGAGTTCAGTATTTCCTTCACGAAATACAAGGAGTTCACCTGGGACACAGTGCTGGAGGGAGTTCTGTCACGTGTGGTGGGACAGGGTCTGCAGGAATATGCACAAACCAGGCTTCTGTCCAACATAGCTTGACCCCTTGACCATAGGAACCTGATTCTGAACATTGCCCTGAAACTTACCCATATAACAAGAATCATTTACATATAAGGGTCTGCTGGCTGCACCATGTCAGTCACAAGCCATTTGGAAGCCATTGGGAAATCCACATGGAAGCACCACAGATGTTTTATCTCACACATGCCCACCTTTTCTCTAGGCCCACTATTCAGCAGGCTCCAACTTACTGGAATCTCTGTTCTACACCATTTTCGTGAAACCCAGCCAATCAAGGCACTGTCTGGTACACTCATGATCACCAACAGGATATCCAATGGTTCTCCAGTGCCTCCTGGATATGGGAATTTCAAAAATTTCATGGTATTTATCGAGCCCATCTTTCAAGGTTGAAGTTGGAGGCACTGAGTGTTTCATTTAATTCGGTAACCATTAAATGGTGAAGAAGCTCATTTCAAAGAAAGATCTGGAGAACTCTCACTGCCAAGATTTCCCAAAGAGTGGCCAAAAGGCCACATGAAGCCAGGCCCATTGAGGTCTACAATGTGAAGTGCATTTGTGTTTTGACTCTCAACTATTGCTGCCAAGTGTTTCAGAATAAAATTATGTGATACCTTGGCTGAGATTCCCAGTGCTCTGTGGAAAGCCACACTGGGAATAGATCTCAGTTTCCAATGGTGACTCTCATGTGTGGCCTCCTAATATCCCAACACAATTCATGGCAATACTTCTCTGAGGTCAGTTCCAGGACTCAGTCTCTATAGGGTATCACACCAGAGTTCAAGCCCAGGTGGACCCAGTCATCGCTTCCAACTTCCACACAAATAACCACAATTAAAACCAAAACACTCCCACATGGCCCTCATCTTCTTCCATATAGACACTCCTCATAACCTCTGGCTGGATGTTTCCATGAGGGGCGCAGCCCAACACAGAGTCCAAATAACCTCGCTTGCCCGTCATTTTCCTAAAGGCAGGGTGGCCTGTACACCCTTCCTGTGAACCACAAGGGATCAAAAATGCCTTCCTTTAATACTGCTCTGCTTCTCCAATTTGAGGCCTACTGACTGTCAGGTATAGATTCTTTATGTGATTTGGAGTCATGAGAAAACACAAGCATGTATGGGATAGCCTTTGCAGGGCTTAGAAGAACTCATTTGATTCAAAGGATCTCTATTCTCACTTGATGGTGGTCAGGAACCTAAGAGAGGAAGGCGAGAGACTTCATCAACAATTACTGATCTCTTTCCCATTTTGGTTTTGGATGCACACATGGGATCATTCTTTAGATGCATCAGGTGCTGAGAACCTAAGCCACAGCCTCACACAGGGCCAAGAGACTGATTCCGACACATCCATTTCCAAAGAAATTAACAAAGAGCCACAGGTGATGCCCATTTATTTCCATTTTAAAACTGTTTTCTTCAGGCTTCACAAAGCGGTGTCTTGAGGCCAAGACCTTCCTCACATTCAGGGGAAGAGAAGAATTGGTTAGCAAAAAACCCAAAGCAGAGTTTCTCCACTGAGGCTTTCCTGGTCACACTGATATCTGAGTTTTTTGAGATGCTAGCCATTCCCTTTAGCTATCCATTACATGGCCTTGTCACAGAGCTTGGAGGTGGTACATATCTTGGACACAAAACCATGAGCCTATTCTGGAGAGTGGCCAGAATCAGGAAGAAAACAGGAACTTAGGAAATTAGTAGGTGTTGCCCATCCATAAGGGAAGCCACAGTCCATTCATCAATTGGGCAGAATGAATGCTGGGTAGGTTTCTACTAAACAGGACACATCCATTGATGAATTCTCTTTTCAAATGTCTACAACCACAGACACAGTGGGATACACAGACATAGAAACACTCACTTTGTGAAACGACTTACTAGGAACAGTCCACTCCAAACCAAACAAACCGCCTTTTTTACCTATTCTCAGAAAATGAGACAAAACCACAAACTCACACCCACACCCACAAAGGCACCTCCTTCCCCCAAAGAGGTCTGTGACTATCCGGAGTGTCCTCTGACTTGTGAGCCTTATTATGTTCCCTGAAAAGTTCTGTCCTGTCTCAGATCTGGTCTTTTTGGCCAAATCTGTGAAGTGGTCAGGAGCCAGCTGTGAGCAACTTCCTGCTTTCTCAGGAAAGGCCCCTCTTCTGAGCTCTCCTGAAATTTGGCCATTCTCACATCAGTATGTACCAAGAAAGACTGACTCTGTTCTTGGTAAATCCAAATAAGTGAGCCCACTGGGAATGGTACTGGGACTGCCTCTGGTAGCCTGGCTTCCTGGATCCCAAGTTCAGAGAGTTCTATCACCAAAGAAGTGAGGAAGGTCACCTCCTTTGTGAACTGAATGAGGTCACTGCTTTGGAAACCACTTTGTCCTAAAATTTGCTTCCAAGGTTCCCATGAGATGGAGGCTGCCCCTATTTCCTGTGATACGTTCACAACTGAGGATTGTATATCAACCATAGGCAGCCAGGAACAGCTGTCTACACTGGACTGGTTTGGTCCATCTTCTCTACATTAAGAAGAGTGAGGCTTATTCTGACACATCCCTTCATCCTGACTGGGTTGTTTGCCATGGAAGATAACTTTTGCTCTCTCAGGTCCTTCATAGCTGCCTACATCTTCTCCAGGGATCATTTCTGCATGAAACTTTGAGGTTCTCAGCAGGTGGAAGATCCCCTACACTCCTGTATTGGAAGACTAATTCTGTCCCTCCTCTTCTGTAAAGTTAGATTGAGGAAACATTGTATGGTTAAGGTTAATAACAGCTTCCATTTGGGTTAGGAATCATTCTCTTGGATGAATAATGGTATTGGAATTTTGCTATATTTTCAAGAATATATAGGTGAAATATAAGTATGAAAAAAGAAATCTAGGTAATTTTTGAAGCACAGAAGGGAATTGGCCCCACTATTGGGATTCTTAGCTTTGAATTATGTTCTGCACAGGTGTCTCAGATTAATTGATATACAATGGCATAGGACCTTGTCTTTTGGATGATTGAATGTCGAAGAGAAAATCCAGTCCAAAAGGGATAGTTGGTGGATTAGGAAGATATTCGGTAGATTTAGAATGAAGAGTGTGTATAGCATTTGGACCAAAAGATCTTTAGCAATAGGGTTTTGGGTAGAGAGTGAAAGTAAATGTCAGCACATGTGAAGAGTCAGTCATAATGATGAAATGGGAAAAAAAATACAGGAAATCAGATTTCAATAGAGACATTAGGAAATCAGGCAAAGTATAAAGTGAGTGATAGGATTAGACATTTTCAACAGGGTTGAGGTTGAATATGTAATTTCAGGAAGAAACAAATATGTAGTCACCAATAGGATTCACTTTTGAGAGCATTAGGCAACCTGGACATGGATTTTTTTTTAATCCATGCTCACTTTCCATTTAGGATTTGGTACAATCATAAGTGTGACCTTGCTTTTTGTTTCCACAATATTACTGTGATTAATGTATATATAGATCAGGTGACATGAGTATTTCTTCCACCATTTCTGGGAGCAATATTTTGAAGACATATAATTTAGTATTGTGGGTACAAATAGGTATACTCTGTGTTATATGAATATAAAGATAATGCATGAATAGACCATACTGTGAATAAATAATATAACTGGTTCCAAATTTAAATAATGGATTGAATTGATATCTGAATATATATTGGAAATCATATATTGATATTCATACAATCATTCCAACCAGTTATACATCTAATGGTAATATCACTGTTATGGTTTATCATGAAGTGTGTGTGAGCTTTGCTTCTAAAATGATTATGGAAATTGAAAATTATGTGCTTGGAAAGAAGTCTCATTAAAAGAGCAGTCAAGAAACCTGGGGGAATACATATGTTCTGAAGCAGGAAGTAATTGAAAGTGAAAAAAATGCCTATAAATTTGTGAATTTGTGAATGAAATATGTATTCTATTATGTGCAAAAACTGAAGAAATATTAATGTACCAGTTTTGAATAAAAATGAACGTCAAAATACATATCATGTCCCATAGGAATCTACTTGCATTGACGTTAAACTGAGTCATTTACTATAGCAATATTAGGATTTGTATGCACCATTCACTGAAGTTAGTTTTCAGTATTAGGAAACAAATATGTATTTCAGGTGGATTAATATTTCTGAGAACATTCTTATGAAAAGTTGAATATAAATCCACATTCATGAACATCAATGAATTTAGGGAGTATATAATAAGACACATACATTTCATATTTTGAAAAATCTGGAGAGTTTATACATATATATATGCACACACACACACACACACGTATACATTAAAAAGTAGCAATATATATGCCAATCGAAATACATCATGAATTATATATCATCCACAAATCCAAAAATCTTCATTTTTCTGAGCATCGATTTATGTATAATGTTGTTCAACTAGGGAGCTCACCCATAGTTTGAATTGTAAGTTCCAACAGCATTTAGGAGGAGTGATCCCTTCTCACAATTTGTATTTGCAAAGTCAGCAACCTCACAAGTATGTACATGTGATACCAGGTAGGATTCTATATGTGAATATAAAAATGCATGTGCTGAATAGGGTACAGAGAAATGGAGACAGGAATTCTCATATTTGTTAATTTTAGAAACACATGGAGAAGGGAGGGGCAGAGCCGCCAACCGCGCCTGTAAGGTAGGCGGACCTGCAAGCCACCCGTAGAACAGGCCTAGCGGCCCGCCATCGTGAAAGACACATCACCCTGGTTGGGGGTTGGGCAGAGCCACTGCACGCGTGCAAGGAACGCGGACATGCGACCCACAGGCAGAACAGGCCCAGACACCCGCGGAGGGGCAGAGACACCCCTTGTGACTTCAAGATAGGTGAACCTGCGACCCACCAGCTGAAGCGGCCCAGCTGCCTTCAGAGGGGCAGAGCCGGCCCCCGCGCCTGCGAAGTAGGTGGACCTGCGAACACCGACAGACCAGGTGCTAGGCCCCGCCAGGGTGCTAGACACATAACCAGGTTTGGGGAGGGGCCGAGCCGCTGCCCGTGCCTGCAAAGCAGGTAGACCTCTCACCCAGAGGCAGAACAGACCCAGCGACCTACCAGCGTGGTAGACACATCGCCCCGGTTTGGGGGGGGGCAGAGATGCCACTCACGCCTGCAATGTAGACAGCCCTGCAACCCACAGACAGAAGAGGCCCAGCGGAGCGTGGAGGGGCAGAGCTGACGCCTGTGCCTGCAAGGTAGCTGGACCTGTTACCCACTGGCTGAACAGGACCAGCACCCGCAGAGGGGTAGATCAACTCTCCGCTCCTGCAAGGTAGGCGGACCAGCTACCAAGAGGCAGAACAGGCCCAGCGGCGTGCTGGTGTGGTAGGCACATTGCCCCAATTGGAGGAGGGGCAGAGCCGCTGCTTACGCCTGTGAGGGAGACTTTTCAAGAATACAATAGCAATATAAACATTTAGGGGTAAAATTCAATAACACAAAAGTTTCACCAAGCCGAAAAAAACGTGAACAGTAGGGAAAGACAAGGAAAGAAAGGACCACAAGCAACGCAGGTCAACTCAACATTAGAAGAGGTAATATCTGCAGCATATGGAATGTCAGATAAAGAATCAGGATATACTTGCTTCAGATGATCTGAAGTCTCCAGGGAGACATTAGACAGCAAAATCAGACAATGAAAGATCACTTTGACAATGAATTACAAAAACAAATCCAAGAAGCAAAAGATCAACTATACAGGGAGATAGAGGTTATAAAAAACACACAAACAGAAATCATAGAAATGCAGGAAGCAATAAACCAACTTAAAAACTCAATTGAGAATACTACCAGCAGAATAGATCACTTAGAACAATGAAGACAAAGTATTTCAACTTGAAAAGAACATAGAAAGCTCAGCAAGACTGTTAAGAAACCATGAGCAGAACATCCAAGAAATATGGGATAACATGAAGAGACCAAACTAAAGAGTAATTGGGATACAGGAAGGTATACAGGTCCAAACCACAGGATTGAGCAATCTATTCAATGAAATAATATGAGAAAACTTTCCAGACATGAAGAATGAGACAGAATCCCAAATCCTAGAAGCCTACAGGACGCCAAATGTGCAAAATCATAAGAGATAAACACCGAGACATATTATAATGAAGATGCCAAACATACAGAATAAAGAGAGAATTTTAAAAGCTACAAGAGAAAGGAAGCAGATTACATTTAGGGGTAAACCAATCAGGATAACAGCTGATCTTTCAACACAGACTCTGAAAGCTAGAAGATCCTGGAATAACATATTTCAATCACTGAAAGAAATTGGGTTCCAACCAAGAATTGTGTATCCAGCGATTTTAAGCTTCAGGATGGAAGATGAAATTAAAACCTTCCATGATAAACAAAAGTTAAAAGAATTTGCAGCTAGAAAACCATCTCCTCAAAAGATCCTTGGCAAAACATTATAGGAAGACGAAATGGAAAATAACAATGAAAACCAACAGTGGGAGGTAGTACAGTAAAGGGGCGAAAAATAATCAAAGAGAAAAACAAACCATGTTTAGTAACATAAATAAACAAATATGGCTGGAAGAACAACCCATATTTCAAAAATAACCCTAAATGTTAATGCCTTAAACTCACCAATTAAGAGACACAGGCTAGTAGAATGGATCACGAAAGAAGAATGAAAATTGAAAAAATGAATCCAATGTGTATGCAAATATGTGCTACAAAAAAATCTTCCTTCTCTCATATAGAAGAATGACTTGACATTACCATTGCCCCAAGTAAGTCACAATTAGAGGAGAAGTGTTAGAAAATCTGTAAATATATATCTGCAACGAAAATGCTCAGGAGTGCACAACCTTGGAGGTGGTAGAGGAGTTTCCAAAAGTAAGTGACATGGGAAATACTCCACAGACATGAAGATCTGCTGGCCTAAACACTTCTTGAGAAACTGCCTTTGAGGTTGGGCACTTGAAATATATGTTGTTTTCAGGAGCTTTCGCTTCCTTTATAGTGAGACCATCTAAGCTGGGTCTGCATCTATGTGACCTGGAGGACATGGCATCTTATTTTCCAATGAACATGAGGCAGCAATGCTGAATTCTCTCGTTGTAGGTAAACTATTGCCACTGGGGGCTAAGTGTCTCCCCGTGTGGACTGTGAAACCATTTGGTCATCTTCCACTTTTTGTGGTGTTTCTTGCTGCTGCACTGGTAGTTTGGTATTGGCATCACGAAATACAAGGAGTTCAACTGGGACACAGTGCTGGAGGGAGTTCTGTCACGTGTGGTACGTGTACCCTGGTCTACAGTAGAATGCACCAACCAGGCTTCTATCCCACATAGCTTGCCCCCTTGATCATAGAAACCTGATTCTAAACATTACTCTGAAACTTCTCCATATAACAAGATGCCTTTATATACAATGGTCTGATGGCTGCACCACGTCTGTCTCAAGACAATTGAAAGTCAATGGCAGATCCACATGGCCCCACCACAGATGTTTTATCACACACCTTCCCACCACTGCTCTAGGCCCACTACTCTGCAGTCTCCAACTTTCTGGCATCTCTGTTCTAAACATTTTCATGAAGCCCAGTCAATCAAGGCACTGTCTGGTATACTCATGATCAGCAAAAGTACATCAAAAGGTTCTCCAGTGCCATCTGGTCATGAAAATTTCTAAATATTCATGGTATTGATCTAGACAAATTTCAAGGATGAAGGTGGAGGCACTGTGGGTTTCAATTCATTCAGGGACCATTAAATGTTGAGGAAGCTCATTTCAATGAAAGATCTGGAGAACACTCACAGGCAAGGCTTCCCAAAGAGTGGCCAAAAGGTCACATGAAGCCAGGCCCATTGAGGTCTACAATGTGAGGTCCATGTGTGTTTTGACTCTCAACTATGGGTGCCAAGTCTTTCAGAATAAAATCATGTGATATCCTAGCTGAGATTCTCAGTACTCTTGGGAAAGCCACCCTGGGCCTAGATCTCAGTTTCAAAGGGCGACTCTCATGTGTGGCCTCCTGAAATCGCAACACAATTCATGGCAATACTTATCTGAGGTCAGTTCCAGAACTCATTCTCTAAGGGGAATCACACCAGTGTTCAAGCCCAGTTGGACCCAGTCATCTCTTCCATCTGCCACACAAATGACCACAATTAAAACCAAAACACTCCCACATTGTCCTCATCTTCTTCCACATAGACACTCCTCATAACCTCTGGCTGGAGTTTTTCATGAGGGGCACAGCCCAAGACAGTGGCCCAAATAAGCTTTCTTGCCCCTCATTTGCCTAAAGTCAGGGTGGCCTGGACACCCTTCCTGTGAACCAGGAGTGATTAAATAGGCCTGCCATTAATACTGCTCCACTTCTCCACTTTGAGGCCTTCTTACTGTGGGGTTTAGTTTCTTCTTTTTAAAAAAAAATTGAAATTTAATTGGAAAGTTAAAAAAAATTGTATTTCTGAATATTAAATTTCTTATGCAAAAGCCTTTATCTTGTTTGTGAGGGAAACCTTGATGCCTTGCCAATCTGGTTATATGGAGACACTGAAAATTTTCTTTTACATACTACATGGATGAATGGCTACAGCACATCGTTTTTTCAAACTGAAAGGCAGATAACAGCAAGTAAGATAACAAATAAAAGCCAATTTTATTAAAAAATAAAGTTGTAAAATGTCTCAAATATTGGAAATTAAATTCCTTTTTTTTTCTTTTTTTTGGTTGTTCAAAAGCTCATGCTATATCATCTTTCATACATTTGACTCATTTGGGTTATGAACTCCCATTTTTACCCCAATACAAATCATAGAATCACATCAGTTACACACTCACGTATTTACATAATGGCATATTAGTGATTGTTGTATTCTTCTACCTTTCCTATCCCCTACTATCCCCCTCCCCTCCCCAACCATCTACCCTCTATACCTCATCTGCTATTGTTCAATTCTCTCCCTTGTTTCCCCCCCTTTCCCCTCACAACCTCTTATATGGAATTTTGTGTAACATTAAGTGTCTCCTACCATTTCCATATGCTTTCCATTCTCTCTCCCTTTCTCTCCCCCCACTCATCTCCATTTAGTGTTAATATTTTCCTCATGCTCTTCTTCCCTGTTCTGTTCTTATTTGCTCTCTTTATATCAAAGAAAACATTTGGCATTTGTTTTTTAAGGATTGGCTAGCTTTGCTTAGCATTATATGTTCTAATGCCATCCATTTTCCTTCAAATTCAATGATTTTTGTCATTTTTTAATGCTGCATAATACTCCATTGTGTATAGATGCCCCTTTTTTATCCATTCGCCTATGGAAGGTCATCTAGTTTGGTTCCACAGTTTAGCTATTATGAATTGTGCCGCTATGATCAGTGATGTGGCAGTATCCCTATAGTGCGCTCTTTTAAGATCCTCAGGGAATAGTCCGAGAAGTTAGATAGCTGGGTCAAATGGTGGATCCTTTCCCTGCTTTCCCAGGTATCTCCATACTGCTTTCCAAATTGGCCTCAACATTTTCCAGTCCCACCAGCAGTGTACAAGTGTACCCTTTTCCCCACATCCTCGCCAACACTTATTGTTGTTTGATTTCATAATGGCTGCCAATCTTACTGGAGTGAGATGGTATCTTAGGGTGGTTTTGACTTAAATTTCCCTAACTGCTAGAGATGGTGGGCATTTTTTCATGTTCTTGTTGATGGATTGTATGTCCTCCTCTGTGAAGTTTCTGTTCAGGTCCTTGGCCCATTTGTGGATTGGTTTATTTGTTATCTTATTGTTTAATTTTTGAGTTCTTTGTATATTCTAGATATTAGGGCTCTATCTGAAGTGTGAGGGGTAAAAATTTGTTCCCAAGATGTAGGCTCTCTATTTACCTCTCTTATTGTTTCTCTTGTTTTGAAAAAAACTTTTTAGTTTAAATAAGTCCCATTTGTTGATTCTTGTTATTAACTCTTGTGCTATGGCTGTCCTATTAAGGAATTTGGAGCCCAACCCCACAGTATGTACATCGTAGCCAAATTTTTCTTCTATTAGATGCAGTGTCTCTGATTTTATATCTTGCTCCTTGATCCATTTAGAGTTAACTTTTGTGCATGGCGAGAGAAAGGGATTCATTTTCATTTTGTTGCATATGGATTTCCAATTTTCCCTGGACCACTTGTTGAAGATGCTATCCTTCCTCCATTGCATGCTTTTAGGCCCTTTTTCAAATATAAGAAAGTTGTACTTTTGTGGATTGGTTTCTGTGTCCTCTATTCTGTACCATTGGTCCAGCTGACTTTTGTGATACCAGTACCACGCTGTTTTTGTTACTATTGCTTTGTAGTACAGTTTGAACTCTGTTATCGCTATACATCCTGATTCACACTTCCTGCTTAGAATTGCTATTGCTATTCTGTGTCTATTGTTTTTCCATATGAAATTCATGATTGCTTTATA
This sequence comes from Callospermophilus lateralis, assembly GCF_048772815.1. Taxonomy (NCBI): domain Eukaryota; kingdom Metazoa; phylum Chordata; class Mammalia; order Rodentia; family Sciuridae; genus Callospermophilus; species Callospermophilus lateralis. Next base: position 310,878 of record NW_027513158.1, read on the forward strand.
TATTTCTACAAGAAATGCCATTGGGATTTTGATTGGCATTGCATTAAACCTGTAGAGAACTTTGGGTAATATCGCAATTTTGATGATGTTAGTTCTGCCTATACATGAACAGGGTACATTTTTCCATCTTCTAACATCTTCTTCTATCTCTTTCTTTAGAGTTATGTAACTTTCATTGTATAAATCTTTCACCTCTTTTTTTAGGTTGATTCCCAAGTATCTTATTTTCTATGAGGATATTGTGAATGGAGTGGTTTTCCTCATTTCAATTTCAGAAGTTTTGTTGCTGATATACAGGAATGCCTTTGATTTTTTCTTGTTGATTTTATATACTGGCACTTTGCTGAATTCATTTATTAACTCTAGCAGTTTCTTTGCATACCCTTTAGGGTTTGTTAAATATATTATCATGTCATCCTCAAATAGCGAATATTTAAGTTCTTCTTTTTCTATTTTTATGCCTTTAATTTCTTTTGTCTGTCTAATTGCTCTGGCTAGTATTTCAAGAACTAAACTGAATAGAAGTGGTGATAGAGGGCATCTCTGTCTTGTTCCAGATTTTAGAGGGAATGCCTTCAGTTTTTCTCCATTTAGGATGATGCTAGCCTGAGGTTTAGCATATATAGCTTTTACCATGTTGAGGTAAGTTCTTGTTATCCCTAATTTTTATAGTGTTTTGAACATAAAGGAATGCTGTACTTTGTCAAACGCTTTATCTACATCTATCGAGATGATCATATGGTTTTTGTCTTTAAGTCTATTGATGTGGTGGATTACATTTATTGATTTCCATAAATTGATCCAGGCTTGCATCCCAGGGATGAATCCTACTTGATCATGAAGCACAATTATTTTGATATGCTTTTGTATTCAATTCACCATGATTTTATTGAGAATTTTTGCATCCAAGTTTATTAGAGGTATTGGTCTGTAGTTTTCTTTCTTTGAAGTGTCTTTGTCTGGTTTTAGAATCAGGGTGATGTTGGCCTCATAGAATGAATTTGGAGGAACTCCTTCTTTTTCTATTTTTTGAAATTGCTTGAAAAGTATTGGTATTAATTCTTCTTTGAGGGTTTTGTAGAACTCCACTGTATACCTATCCGGTCCAGGGCTCTTTTTGGTTGGTTGTCTTTTGATGGTTTCTTATTTTTCTTCCTTTGTTATTGGTCTATTTAAATTGTGGGTGTCTTCCTGACTCAATCTGGGCAGATCATATGACTTAAGAAATTTATCGATATCTTCTTTATCTTCTATTTTATTGGAATATAGGGTTTCAAAATACTTTCTAATTATCTTCTGTGTTTCTGTAGTGTGTGTTGTGATATTTCCATCTTTATTCCATATGTTAGTAATTTGAGTTCTCTCTCTTCTTCTCTTCGTTAGCATGGCTAAGGGCCTGTCGAACATATTTATTTTTTCAAAGAACCAACTCTTATTTATTTCAATTTTTACAATGTAGATTTTTTGTTTCAATTTCATTGATTTCTCCTCTAATTTCAATTATTTCTTGTCTTCTACTACATTTGATGTTCTTTTGCTCTTCCTTTTCTAGGTTTTTGAGGTGTAGTGTGAGTTCATTTATTTGTTGTTGTTTTTTTCTTTTTTTGAGGAAAGAATTACAAGAAATGAATTTCCCTCTTAAAACGGCTTTCATTGTGTCCCATACAAACCGGTATGTTGTGTCTCTATTGTCATTTGTCTCTAAGAATTTTTTTATCTCCTCCTTTATGTCTTCTGTAACCCACTGATCATTCAGTAACATATTGTGCATTTTCCATGTGATGTAGAATTTTTCCTTCCTTTTTTTTCCATTGATTTAAAGTTTCAATCCATTATGATCAGATATGGTGCATGGTATTATCTCCATACCTTTATATTTACTAAGAGTTTCCCTATTGCATAATATATGGTCTATATTGGAGTAGGATCAATGTGCTGCTGAGAAGAACGTGTATCCACTTGATGATGGTTGATATATTTTATATATGTTGGTTACGTCTAGGTTATTGATTGTGCTATTGAGTTCTATAGTATCTTTATTCAGCTTTTGTCTGGAGGAAGGCAAGAGACTTCATCCACTATGACTGCCCTTTTTGCCATTTTAGTTTTGGATGCACACATGGGATCTTTCTTTAGATCCATCAGGTGCTCAGAATCTAAGCCACAGGCTCACACAGGGCCAAGATGCAGATTCAGAAACATCCCTTTCCAAAGCAATTAAGCAAAGAGCCACAGGTGATGCACATTTATTTCCATTTGAAAACTGTTTTCTTCAGTCTTCACAAAGGGGTTGCCGGAGGCAAAGACCTTCCTGACATTCAGGGCAACAGACAGGGAAGCAAAAGGCCCAAAGCAGGGTTTCTCCACTGAGACTTTCTTGGTCACACTGATATCTGAGTTTTCTGAGATACTCGCCATTCCCTTCAGCTATCCAGTACATTGCCATGTCACAGTGCTTGGGGTGGTACATATCTTGGACACAAAACCATAAGCGTATTCTAGAGAGTGGCCAGAATTCAGGAAGAAAACAGGAACTTAGGAAGATGGCGAGTGTTGCCCATTTATAAGGCAAGCTGCAGTTCATTCATAAATTGCACAGGATGAATGCTGGGAGGCTTTCTAGTAGACTGGACAAATCCCTTGATGCATTTTCTTTTCTAATGTCTACAACCACGGACACAATGGGATATATAGACACAGAAACACTCGCCTTGTCAAATGACTTACTAGAAACAGTCCACTCCAAAACTAACAAACCACCTTTCCTACCTATTCTGAGAACAGGAGACAAAACAACAAACCCACAACCACACCCACAAAGACACCTCCTTCCCCCAGTAGGTCTCTGACTATCCAGAGTGTCCTCTGACTGGTGGGCCATGATATATTCTTCCATATTGGGGTGTCCTGTCTCTGATATGGTCTCCGTGGCCAACTCTGTGATGCTGTCAAAAGCCAGCGATGAGCCACTACCTGCTTTCTCAGGAAAGGCCCCTCTTCAGATCTTCCTGGCATTTGGCCAACCTCACATCAGTATGTACCAAGAAAGACTGACTCTGTCCTTGGTAAATCCAAACAAGTTTGACCACTGGGACTTGCACTGGGACTGGCTTTGGGTGCCTGGCTTCCTGGATCACATATTCAGAGAGTTTCATCACCAAGGAAGTAAGTTGAGTTCATTTCCTTCAGGAACTGAATGAGGTCACTACCCTGGCAACCACATTTTCCTAACAGTTTCTTCCGAGGGTCCCATCAGATGGAGGCTGCACCTACTTGCTCTGACATTTTCACAAGTTAGAATGGTATATCAACTGTAGGCACCCGGGATCAACTCTCCACACAGGCCTGGTTTGGTCCATCTTCACTACATTAAGAAAAGAGAGGCTGATTCAGACACATCCTTTCATCATGACCAGGATGTTTTCCATGTAAGATGACTTTTGCTCTCTCAGGTCCCTCATAGCTGCCTACATCTTCTCCAGGGATTATTTCTGCATGGACTTTTGATGTTGTCAGCTGGTGGAAGATCCCCTACCTTCCTGTATTGTAAGACCAACTCTGTTCCTGCTCTTCTGTAAATGAGATTGAGGGAACAGTGTATGGTTAGGGTTAATAGCATGTTCGATTTGGGTTAGGAATAATTATGCTGGATGAATAATGGTATTGGGAACCTGTGATATTTATAAGAATATAGACGTGAAATATATGTATGAGAACAGAGATCTAGGAAAGATTTGAAGCCCAGATAGGAATTGAAACCACGATTGGTATACTTAGCTTGAATTATGTTCTGCACCGAGGTCTCAGATAAATTGATATACAATGGCATAGGACCGTGTACCTCGGATGTTTGAATGTAGAAGAGAACATGCAGTCAAAAAGGGATAGTCTGTAGGATTAGGAAGATAGTCAGTAGGTTTAGGAAGAATAGTGAGTATAGGAGTTGGACCAAAAGTTCTTTAGCAATAGGGTTTCAGATAGAGAGTGAATGTAAATGTCAGCACATTTGAAGTTAGAGTCACAATGATGAACTGGGGACAATATGTAGAAAAGCAGATATCAATAGGGACATTAAGAAATTAGGCATAGTATAAAGTGAGTGATAGGATTAGATATTTTCAAAAGGCTTGAGGTTGAATATATAATCTTAGGAAAAAAACAAATATGTAGTAACAAAGAGGATTGACATTTGAGAGCATTACTCAACCTGGACAGATGTTTTTAAAAATCCATGCTCACTTTCCATTTAGGCTTTGGTACAATCATAAGTGTGACCTTTGCATTTTGTGTCCAGAATACTACTGTGATAAATGTATATGTAGATCAGGTGACATGAGTCTTTCTGCCACCATTATGGGGAGCAATATCCTGAAAACTTATAAATTAGTACTGGGGATACGAAAAGGTGTACCCTGTGTTGATGATTATTCAGATGATGCATGAATAGACCATATTGTGAATAAAGTATATAACTGGTTCCAACTTTAAATAATGGATTGAATTTGCATCTGAAAAAAATATATGAAATCTTATATTGATATACATAAATTCATTCCAACCTGTTATATATCTAATGGTAATATTAGGGTTACAGTTTATCATGAAGAGTGAGTTTTGCTTGAACAATGATAAGGGAATCGAAAATAATGTGTTTAGAATGTAGTCAAGTGAAAAGAACAGTAGAGAAATATGGAGGAATACATGTGTTCTGAAATAGTAAGTAATTGAAAGTGAACCAAATGCCTATAAATTTGTGAAGTTGTGAATGAAAAAAATATATCCTATGTTGTACATAAACTGAAGAAATTTTAATGTACCAGTGTTTAATAAAAATGAACTTCAAAATACACATCATGTCCCATAGAAATCTATTTGCATTGATGTTAAACTGGGTCAGTTACAGTAGAAATATTAGGATTTGTAAGCACCATTCACTGAACTTAGTTTTCAGTAGTAGGAAACCAATATGCATTTCAGGTGGTTGAGTATTTCTTAGAATAATCTTGTGTAAAGTTGATTATACACCCAAAAACATGAATACGAATGAATTTAGGGAGTGTATAATAAGATACATATATTTCATATTTTGGAAATTCTGGAGAATATATATATATATATATATATATATATATATATATATATATATATATATATATATACACACACAAATACACACACAAACACACACACAAATTAATATGTAGAAATATATATGCCAATTGAAATTCATCATAAAATATAATTCATTCACATATCCAAAAATATTCATTTTACTTAACATGGATTTATGTATAATGTTTTTTACTAGGAAGCTCACCCATCGGTTGAATTTTCAGTTCAATCAGTATTTAGGGGGAGTCATCTCTTTTCACAATTTTTATATTCCAATGTCAGTGAGCTCACAAGAATGTACGTGGGATACCAGGTAGGATAGTATATGTGCATAAAAAATACATGTGCTGAATAGGATACAGAGAAAGGGAGACAGGAATTTACATATGTGATAACTTTAAAAACTCATGAAGAAATATTATAATAAAAAGTTGACTAGATTTAAAACACATACTCTTGATAAAGCAGAAGGCAAATACAAGTATACACCATGCTTCCTATGAAAGGACTGTATTTCTATTCAGTTAGGTTTCTTTTTCTCCATCATATTAGGATTAGTAGTCAGATTCTAGTAGGGTATGGGTTGGTGTCAGGGATTCAGTATTTCAAATGGAAAATAGAAAAATTAATCTAATGTGTATGCAAACATGTACTACAGGAACAATTTCCCACTCTCTTCCAGAACAATGGCTTGACATAACCATCACTCCAAGTAAGACACAATTAGAGGAGAGGAGTTAGAAAATTTGTGAATACATATGAGAAATGTAAAATGCTCAGAAGTTCACAACACTGGAAGTAGAAGAACAGTTTCCAAAAGTAAGGGAGAGGGTAAACACTTCACAAACATGGAGCTCTGCTGGCCTAAAGACTTCTTGAGAAACTTCCTCTGTGGTTGGGCACATGAAATATTTGTAATTGTCAGGAAATTTAGTTTCGTTTGTAGTGACACCATGAAATCTGGGTCTGCATCTATGTGACCTGGAGGACATGGTTCCTTATTTTCTAATGAAAATGAGGCAGCAGTTCTGAATTCTCTCTTTGTAGGTAAACTGTGGCCACTGGGAGCTAAGTGTCTTCCCGTGTGGTCTGTGAAGCCATTTGGTCATGCTCCAATTTTCAGGGTGTTTCTTACTCCTGAACTGGGAGTTTCGTATTAGATTCATGAAATACAAGGAGTTCAACTGCGACACAATGATAGAGGGAGTTCTGTCACGTGTGGTTTGTCATGGTCGACAAGAGAATGTACGAACCAGGCTTTAATCCCACATAGCTTTCCCACTTGACTATAGCAACCTGATTCTGAACATTGCCCTGAAACCTCTCCATATAAAAATATGCCTTTACATATAAGGGTCGGCTGCCTGCACCATGTCAGTCACAAGTCTTTTGGAAGCCAATGGAAGATCCAGGTGATCCTACCAAAAATATTTATTTACACACCTACAGTCCACTGCTCTATGCCCACTACTCAGCAGGCTCCAACTTACTGGCATCTCTGTTCTACAACATTTTCACGAAACCCAGTCAATCAAGGCACAGTTTGGAACCATCATGATCAGCAACAGGACATTCAAAGTTTATCCAGTGCCACCTGGTCATGGAAATTTCAAAAATTTCATGGTATTTATCTAGCCATTTTTCAAGGATGAAGTTGGAGGCACTGTGGGTTTCAATTAATTCAGGAACCATTAAATGGTGAGGAAGCTCATTTCAATGAAAGCTCTGGAGATCACTCACGGGGAAGGCTTCCCAAAGAGTGGCCAAAAGGTCACATGAATCCAGGCCCATTGAGGTATACAAAGTGAGATCCATGTGTGTTTGTATTCTCAACTAAGGGTCCCAAGTCTTTAAGAATTAAATCATGTGATATCCTGGCTCAGAATCCCCGAGCACTGTGGAAAGCCATCCTGGGCCTAGATCTCAGATTACAAGGGTGATTCTCATGCGTGACCTCCTAAAATCCCAACACTATTTTTTGCAATACTTCTCTGAGGTCAGTTCCAGAACTCAGTCTCTAAGGGTAATCACACCAGAGTTCAAGCTCCGGTGGACACAGTCATCTCTTCCAACTACCACACAATTGACCACAATTTAAACCAAAACACTCCCATATGGACCTCATCTCCTTCCATATAGACACTCATCATAACCTCTGGCTGGAGGTTTCCATGAGGGGCGCAGACCAAGACAGTATCCACAATAATCTACCTTGCCCCTCATTTGCCTAAAGTCAGGGTGGCCTGGACACGCTTCCTGTTAACCAGGAGTGATCAAATAGGCCTGGTGTTAATACTGTTCTGCTTGTCCAATTTGAGGCCTACTGACTGTCAGATATTGATTCTTTATGTGAATTGGAGTCATGAGAAAACCCAAGCACCTATGGGCTAGCCTCTGCAGGTTTTGAAGAACTCGTTTGACCCAAAGGATTCCTATTCTCACTTGATGGAGGTCAGGAACCTTACAGAGGAAGGCGAGAGACTTCATGCCAATGACTGCTCTTTTGGCCATTTTGGTTTTGAATGCACGCATGGGAAATTTCTTTAGATCCCTCAGGTGCTGAGAATCTAAGCCACTGCCTCATACAGAGCCAAGGGGCTGATTCAGACACATCCCTTTTCAAAGCAGATAAGGAAAGAGCCACATGTATGCCCAATAATTTCCATTTGAAAACTGTTTTCTTCAGGCTTCACAAAAGGGTGGCCTGAGTCAAAGACCTTCCTGAAATTCAGGAAAACACAACAATAGGTAAGCAAATGGTCCAAAGCAGGGTTGCTCCACTGAGAATTTCCTGGTCACACTGATACTTGAGTTTTCTGAGATGCTTGCCATTTCTTTCAGCTATCCAGTACATGGCCAGTCACAGAGCTTGAAGGTGGTACATATCGTGAACAAAAAACCATGGTCCTATTCTGTAGAGTGGCCAGAATTCAGAAAGAAAACAGGAACTTAGGAATATAGCAGGTATTGCGCATCAATAGGGCAAGCTACAGTCCATTCATAAATGGGGCAATTTGAATGCTGAGAAGCTTTCTACTAGACAGGACACATCCATTGATGCATTCTCTTTTCTAATGCATACAACCACGGACACAGTGAAATACTGAGACATAGAAACACTCGCCATGTCAAAAGACTTACTAGAAACACTAAACTTCAATCCAAACAAACCGACTTTAATACCTATTCTAGGAAAATGAGACAAAACCACAAACCCACAACAACACCCACAAAGGCACCTCCTTCCCCCAAGTAGGTCTGTGACTATCCAGAGTGTCCTCTGACTTGTGGGCCAAAATATGTTCCCCCAAATTGGCCTGTCCTGTCTCAGATCTGGTCTCCTTGGCCAACTCTGTGAAGTTCTCAGTAGCCAGCGGTGAGCCACTACCTGCTTTCTCAGGAAAAGCCCCGCTTCAGAGATTTCCTCTCATTTGGCCTTCCTCACATCTGTAGGTACCAACAAAGACTGACTCTGTCCTTGCTGAATCCAAACAAGTGAGACCACTGGGACTGGAACAGGGACTGGCTCTGGGTGCCTGGCTTCCTGGATCCCAAATTCAGAGAGTTCCTTCACCAAGGAAGTTAAGTGAGGTCCCTTCCTTCAGAAATTGAATGAGGTCACTGTCTTGGCAACCACTTTGTCCTAACTGTTGCTTTCAAGGGTCCCATGATACGGAGGCTGCCCCTACTTTCTGTGACACTTTCACAAGTTAGAATGGTATATCAACAATAGGCACCCAGGAATAGATCTCCACACAGGCCTAGTTTGGTCCAACTTCTCTACGTTAAGAAGAGAAGCTGATTCATACACAACCTTTTATCCTGACCAGGTTGTTTGCCATGGAAGATGACTTTTGGTCTCTCAGGTCCTTCATAGCTGCCTACCTCTTCTCCAGGGATCATTTCTGCATGTACCTTTGAGGTTCTCAGGAGGTGGAAGATTCCCTACATTTCAGTATTGTAAGATCAACTCTTTCCCTGCTCTTCTGTAAAGTTAGATTGAGGGAACAGTGTATGGTTATGGTTAATAACATGTTCGGTTTGGGTTAGAAATCATTCTGCTGGATGAATAATGGTATTGGGAACTTGCTATGTGTATAAGAATATATAGGTGAAATATATGTATGAAAACAGAAATCTAAGTATGATTTGAAGTCCAGAAGGGCATTGGGCTCTTGATTGGGATATGCAGCTTTGAATTACGTTCTGCAGAGGTGTCTCAATTAAATCGATATACAATGCCATAGGACCTTGTACCTTGGATGAATTAATGTAGAAGGAACATCTAGTCGAAAAGGGATAGTCCGAAGTGAAAGGTTAATAAAATAGGTACTTGTCACTTCCTGTTTTTCTTTATGCTTAACAAAACACTGTTGAAATCTTGAGAAATGTTTGCTAATCTTGTTTCCAGAATGTTCTGTTCCCAACTGCCAAACTGCAGAATGTACTCCCTCACTCAGTGTCATGCAAACCGCCCACATGCCCTCACCCATTAGTAAACTTCCCTCTCTTCCCTCTCCAAGGAAAGTATATAAGCTGTGCTTAAGGTGTTCTCAGGGCTCTCTGCTCTATTTAAGTGAGTTCTGAGCCACAGCATGCTGAACCCCAAATAAACCCATTGCTGTTGCATGAGACAGACTCTTGGTGGTCTCTTCCTTCGACACTCGCCCGACCTTTACATATTGAGGTTCCACAGAGTTCTGGCAGTGGCAGACGAGAGACCCCAATGGGCTCCTCTCGGAGCAAGTAAGGCACCTCTTTCTGGTTTCAGGTTTCATGTTAGGGCTTGGCAAAATCTCTGGCGATGAAGAGCCTGAGCTCCCTCCGAAGGTGGCTGAGAGACGTGTCACGGAGACACAGGGCACCTCCCTGGGGGACGCCGCAGAAAACTCGGGAAATTAAGGAACAATAGTCTCCTCAACTCAGTGATATTTTGTTTCAGATTCGGTATTGTCATCCCATCGGGTTTTGCCGGCTACTCATTCCTGGTTTCAGTGTTTGACGTCCATTGCCTGTGTTTATGGTCTTGTCTTATCTGTGTCATGTGTCCTTGCTTTTGCTGTTTGTGTACCTTTCATTATGGGACAGAGCAGTTCAATGCCTCTGTCCCTGACCCTTGATCACTGGAACAAAGTCCGCTTAAGAGCTCAGAATCTTTCTTGTTTTAGTAAAATGCTGGACCTGGCAGAATCTCTGTGCCTCAGAATGGCCCACCTTTGAATTCGGATGGCCCCTAGAAGGATCTTTCTACTTCGCACTAATTTAAAAATTCAGAGATATTATCTCAGCCGGGGACACATAGCCATCTGGATCAACAGCCATATATCTTAACTTGGCAGAACATCTGCAAATCTCCTCCTCCATGGGTGAAGCCTTTCCTTGCCCCTGCCTCTGCTCCTACTCCTTCCCCCATGATCTCTCAAACCCTCTCAACCTCCTCCTCCTCCACCCCCTGTTCTCCCCGAGTCACAGATTTGACTCTACTGGACTCTTCTTCCCTTACTAATCCCCTGCCCTTGTCCCCTAACCCACAACACCCTCAAATGGATTTCCCTGCTGCTGACTCAGCCTCTTTACCATTGGAGGAAGCTAAGCCGGTAATAGGGTCTGATAATGGACCGGTGTTCATGGCCCAGGTAAGTCAGGGGTTAGCCAGGAACCAGGGAATTAATTGGAAGTTATATTGTGCTTATAGATACCCGAGTTCAGGACAGGCAGATAGAATAAATTGAACCATTAAAGAGACCTTAAGAAAATTAAACTTAGAGAACAGCATAAAAGATTGGACTATGCTCCTGCCTTATGCAATGTTTCATGCAAGAAATACTCCCTCTGTTTCTTTGAGTAACCTTAGCCCCTGTGAAATTCTCTATTGTTGCCCTCCTGCAGTAAGGGACCTAAGCCCGACTCAAAGACCTAACCATTCCATCCACACCCCCTTGCTTGACAGACTTAAAGCTCTAAAAAGAACTCAGTGATACCTGTGTAAACAGCTGGCCACTGCCTACCAAACTGGGGACAAAGGGACTCCACATCGATATCAAGTAAGAGACTTCATCTACGTAAGACGACATCAGGTATCATGCTTGAAACCCCGCTGGAAAGGACCATAGCCGGTGCTACTTATAACACCTCCAGTGGTAAAGGTAGATGGAATCAATTTCTGGATCCATGCCTCTCATCTCAAGCCTGCGCCCTGTCCAGACTCTGGCTGGAAACTGGAAAAGACTGGTAAAACCTTCAAATTGCGTATTCGCCATGTGGATAAGTCTGTGGACTCTCTCCTTGGCCACAAGTAGTCCTAAGCCACATCAGCCCATTCAGCAGTGATGGCTGATCACAAATCCTACTGGAAAAGAAGTATAATCTATCTCGCATACAGCCCCCTGAGGGACCTGGTGGCCATCATTCCTCCCAGACATTTGTCAGCTGGCTATAGGTCTTACCTATTGGGATATCCCTGATGAAGAGGATACCACTAAAATTCCATTAAATTACTTCTGTAGCATAGATAATGGAAACAAACATTATGGATGAAGGGACATGCAAGCCAGATGCAGGTTGGCTAGCCTAGATTACTATGTTTGCCGGGCAGACTCTCAAAGCCACAGTCACGGCTGTGTGGGGGGAAAGCCGACTTCTTCTGTAAGTCATGGGGATTTGAGCAAACAGGGGCTGCCTGATGGAACCCAAACTCCTCATCAAATTCAGTACACATCATTGGCCATATTACCAATTAGATAAGAAGAACCGATGGCCCCCAGAGGGGTCTCTAGATCCTCAAATTCTGCGTGACCTTTTCCCTCCTTCACTCACATCCTGAACTATGCTTCTCCAATAGATCCTCACCCTCAGCCTTCTGCTCCAGACATTCTGCTGTCACTCCCACCTCACCAACCTGATTTCTCCCCTCCAATTACTAGATCAAAAACCCAAACCTCTGCCGGTTCTCAGACCATTGCCTCCTTGCTGAGGCAGCAGTTACTGAAGTACCCCTCCACCCACTCACTCCTCTCTTGTCCTGTCAGTGCCCGCACCGGGTCCCGCCAGGTCTTCTTACCAGCTAAACCAAAGCTCAAACCAGCTGAGGAGAGCCCTCAGTCCCCTATCTAAGATGTAATAAAAATGGCCTTTAAAGTTGGTTTGTCATCACTGAAAACAGTTTACTAATAATTAAACGTCCCTCATATGCGTTTTGAGATACTCACTCCCATCATCCTCTCTGCTCTACCTGTTCTACTGCTCAAGTTTTTGTGGCTAGGAAAATCTCAAACCCGTTTCCCATTATTCTTTTACATCTCTCCTTCCTCATTCTCAGATCCACGGAGCTGATCACAGCCCACCTTCCCCGTCTTCCCCCTCTGCACTAGGCCCACAGAAAAGTCTTAATTGACCTTCTCCAGAAGTCTTCACCATGGCTGACTTTAGGACTTTCAGCAAAAGAGTCCCTATAAAAGAGTTCAATGTAGATAAACTTCCTCTTTTCGTGTTGCCCTGTTCTACTTGGCCAATGGCTAAAAAAATCAGCACTTCTCAGGTAGACACCCTTTTACTAGTTTTTCACAAAATATGTGAACAAGGCCTCTGTCCTTGAGCTGGGGATTCACAGAGATGGCTACATTTCTAAGATAAAGAAGTTACCAACTGGTCTCCATGGTAACAGCTGGCAGGGGTAAAATAAGAAAGGGAAGAAAAAGCTCTCCCCCTCCCAGGTGTCCTTTAAAAGTTAACTTGCCCAGAACAGGGGAAAAACAGGAACAAATACTGCGTTTTTGAACTTCTGCAGACTGTGAGCTTCTGAGCACCTTCCCTTACATGTTGGGTACAAAATTCTGAAACTACCTAAACTTGAGTTTCAGGGGATTAATTGATTACAACAGAAGCAATGCCCTCTGAATCCGGTTGCAACCAAATAGGACTGTTTCCCTGTCTTTAGTGCTATCTTAGGTGCCTTGCCTTGTCCGTCCTTACAACAGAATAATTCTATATACTTAAACCTTGTTTATGTTTTCATGAAATGGTCAACAGATGTGATTAATCGTGTAATGGTGCAGATGTTTCCCAGAGTGCTCTATTATGAAGCAGGTTCATTTGAAGATCAAATAGGGGGACATACAACCAGGTTCCACTGGGAGCATATATCCCTCACTTTAGCCATCATATTAGGAATAGGATTTGCTGCACGGGTGGGCCCAGGAACCACTGCCCTTGTCCATGTGACACAATAAATTACCCAATTAGAAGCAGCAATAGACCAAAACTAAGATATTAGAAACCACCATCAGAGCTTTGCATGAAACTTTAACCTCTCTCTCTGAAGTTGTTTTACAGAACAGTTGAGGTTTGGACCTCCTCTTCATTAAAGAAGGGGGCCTTTGTGCTGCATTGAGGGAAGAATGTTGTTTTTATGCCGAACATACTGGAGTTGTAATAAAATCTATGAGTAAATTAAAAAGACACATTAAAGAGCATCAACAAGAGAGAGAGAGACCCAAAAAGGGTTGTTTGAGTCTTGGTTCACACAGTGCCCCTGGTTGACTACGTTTTTATCAACCCTGGCCGGTCCAATAATAATCCTCATATTATTGCTAACTATAAAACCCTGTTTTCTCAACCGTGTAATTTCTTTTCTCCAGGCTCAAATTGGACGAGTTAAACTTATGGTAATACCCCACTAGGAGACATAGAATGTGAAACCCCCCAATGATAATTTTTATGATTAAAAGTAGCCAGAAAAAGAAGTGAGGAATGAAAGGTTAATAAAATAAGTACTTGTCACTTCCTGTATTTCCCTATCCTTAACAAAAAACTGTTGAAATCTTGAGAAATGCTTGCAAAACTTGTTCCCAAAATGTGCTGTCCCCAACTGCCAAACTACAGAATGTACTCCCTCACCCAGTTGAATGCAAACTGCCCACTCGTCGTGACCCATCAATAAACTTCCCTCCCTGCCTTCTCCAGGAAAAGTATACAAGCTCTACTTAAGCTATTCTCAGGGCTATCTGCTCTACTAAAGTGAGCTCTGAACCCCAGCATGCTGGAAACCCAATAAACCTTTTGCTGTATCATGAGTACTCTGTTGGTCGTCTCCTTCTCCGAAGCTTCCCCGACATTTACTTGGATGATTGAATGTAGAAGAGAACATCCAGTGAAAAAGGTATAGTTGGTAGGATTAGGAAGATAGTCAGTAGGTTTAGGAAGAAGAGTGAGTATAGAATTTAGAACAAAAGTTCTTTAGCAATACGGTTTCAGTTAGAGAGTGAATGTAAATGTGAGCACAGTTGAAGAGTCAGTCACAATGATGAACTGGGGAAAATATGTAGGAAAGCAGATATCAATAGAGACATATATGAAATCAGGGAAATTACAAAGTGAATGACAGGACTAGATATTTTGAAAAGGATTGAGTTTGAATATATAATCTTAGGAAAAAACAAATATGTAGACACCAATAGGATTGATATTTGAGAGCATTAGGCAAATTTCAGGTGCATGAATATTTCTGAGAATAATCTTGTGAATAGTTGATTATAAATCCAGATACATGAACATGAATGAATTTAGGGAGTGTATATGAGACACATATATTTCATTTTTTGAAATATCTGGAGAGTGTGTATATATATATATATATATATATATATATATATATATATATATATATATATATACAGAAACACAAAACACACACAGACAAAAAAGTAGCAATATATATGTCAATCAAAATTCATCATATAATATATATTATCCACAGATCTAAAAATATTCATTTTACTGAACATGGATTTATGTATAATGTTGTTCAACTAGAAAGCTCACCCATATGTTGAATATTCAGTTTCAATGGGGTTTAGTAGGAGTGATCTTTTCTCTCAATTTGTATCTGCCAAGTCAGCCACCTCACAAGAATGTACGTGTGGTACCAGGTAGCCAACCTGATTCTGAACATTGCCCATAAACCTATCCATATAACAAGATGCCTTTACATATAAGGGTCTGCTTGCTGTACCCTGTCAGTCACAAGGCATTTGGAAGCCAATGGCAGATAAACATGGCCCCACCACACATGTTTTATCACACACCTTCACACCACTGCTCTAGGCCCACTAATGAGCAGGCTCCAACTTACTGGCATCACTGTTCTACACAATTTTCATGAAACAAAGTCAGTCAAGGCACTGTCTGGTACACTGATGGTCAGCAACAGGATATCCAAAAGTTCTCCAGTGCCACCTGGTCATGGGAATTTCAAAAATTTTATGGTATTTATCAAGCCATTTGTCGAGGATGAAGTTGGAGGCTCTTTGGGTTTCAATTTATTCAGGAACCATTAAATGTTGAGGAAGCTCATTTCAATGAAAGCTCTAGAAAACACTCACAGGCAAGACTTCCCAAAGTGTGGCCAAAAGGTCACATGAAGCCAGGCCCATTGAGGTCTACAATGTGAGGTCCATGTGTGTTTTGACTCTCAACTGTGGCTGCAAAGTCTTTCAGAATAAAATCATGTGATATCCTGGCTGAGATTCCCAGTGCTCTGGGGAAAGCCACCCTGCACCTAGATCTCAGATTCCAAGGGCGACTCTCATGCATGGCCTAGTAAAAACCAAACACAATTCATGAAAATACTTTTCTGAGGTCAGTTCCAGAATTCATTCTCTAAGAGGAATCACAACAGAGTTCAAGCCCAGGTGGACCCAGTCTTTTCTTCTAAGTGCCACACAAATTACCACAATTCCAAACAAAACGCTCCCACATAACCCTTTTCTTCTTCCATATAGACACTCATCATAACCTCTGGATGGAGGTTTCCATGAGGGGCGCAGGACAGGACAGTGTCCAAAATAACCTCCCTTGCCCCTCATTTGCCTAAAGTCAGTGTGGCCTGGAAATCCTGACTGTGAAACAGGAGTGATCAAATCGGCCTGCCGTTAATACAGCTTGGCTTCTCCAATTTGAGGCCTACTGACTGTAGGGTTTAGATTCTTCATGTAAATTGGGGTCATGAGAAAACCCAAGCACCTATGGGATAGCCTCTGCAGGGCTTTGAAGAACTCTTTTGAAACAAAGGATCCCTATTCTCACTTGATGGATGTCAGGAACCTTAGAGAGGAAGGCGAGAGTCTTCATAAACAATGACTGCTCTTTTGGCCATTTTGGTTTTTAATGCACCCATGGGATCTTTCTTTAGATCCATCAGGTGCTGAGAATCTAAGCTACAGCCTAACACAGGGCCAAGAGGCTGATTCAGACACATCCCTTTCCAAAGCAATTAAGCAAAGAGCCACAGGTGTTGCCCATTCATTTCCATTTGAAAACTGTTTTCTTCAGGCTTCACAAAGGGGTGGCCTGAGGCAAAGAACTTCCTGACATTCAGGGCAACAGAACAATAGGTAAGCAAAAGGCCCAAAGCAGGGTTTCTCCACTGAGATTTAATGGTCACACTAATATCTGATTTCTCAGAGATGCTCGCCATTCCTTTGAGCTATCCAGTACATGGTCATGGCACACAGCTTGGAAGTGGTACATACCTTAGACATAAAACCATGAGCCTATTCTGGAGAGGGGCAGAAGTCCAGAAGAAAACTGAAACTTAGGAAGATTGCAGGTGTTACCCATCGAAAAGGCAATCTGAAATCCATTCATAAATTGGACAGGATGAATGCTGGGAAGCATTCTACTAGACAGGACACATCCATTGATGCATTTTCTTTTCTAATATCTGCAACCACGGACACAGTGTGATAGACAGACATAGAAACACTCGCCTTGTCAAATGACTTACTAGAAACAGTTCATTCCACACCAAAAAAAGCGCCTTGCCTACCTATTCTCTGAACATGAGACAAAACCAGAAACCCACCCCCACACCCACAAAGGCACCTCCTTCCCCCAAGAAGTTCTGTGACTATCCGGACTGTCCTCTGACTGGTGAGCCATACTATATTCCCACGGAATGGCCTGATCTGTCTCAGATCTGGTCTCCTTGGCCAACTCTGTGCAGGTGTCAGGACCCAGAGGTGAGAAACTACCTGCTTTCTCAGGAATGACCCCTCTTTAGAGCTTTCCTGGCATTTGGCCATCCTCACATTAGTAGGTACCAAGGAAGACTGACACTGTCCTTGGTAAATCCAAACAAGTGAGACCACTGGGACTGGGACTGGGACTGGCTCTGGGTGCCTGGCTTCATGAATCCCAAGTTCAGAGATTTCCATCACCAAGGAAGTGAGGTGAGGTCACTTCCTTTAGGAACTGAATGAGGTCACTGCCTTGGCAACCACTTTGTCCTACCAGTGGCTTCCAAGTGTCACATGAGAAGGAGGCTGCCCCTACTTCCTGTGACACTTTCACAATTTAGAATGGTATACAACCATAGGCACCCAGAAACAGCTACCCACACAGGCCTGGTTTGGTCCATCTTCTCTAAATTAAGATGTGAGAGGCTGATTCAGACAGAACCCTTCATCCTGAACAGGTTGTTTGCCATTGAACATGACTTTTGTTCTCTCAGGTTCTTCATAGCTGCCTACATTTTCTTCAGTCAACATTTCTGCATGGAACTTTGAGGTTCTCAGCAGGTGGAAGATCCCCTACTTTCCTGTATTGTAAGACCAACTCTGTCCCTCCTCTCTGTAAATTTAGAATGAGGGAACAGTGTATGGTTAGGGTCAATAACATATTTGACTTGTGTTAGGAATCATTCTGCTGGATGAATAATGGTATTGGGAACCTGCAAAATTTATAAGAATATATATTTGAAATATAAGTATGAAAACATAAATCTAGTTACGATTTGAAGCCAGAAAGGGCATTGGGCCCTTCTTTGGGATATTTAGCTTTGAATTACATTCTGCATTTTAGTCTCAGATAAATCTATACACAATGGAATAAAACCTTGCACCTCAGATGCCTGAATGTCGAAGAGAACATCCAGTCAAAAATGGATAGTCGGTAGGATTTGGAAGATAGTAGGTTTAGGAAGAAGAGTGAGTCTTCGAGTTGGACCAATAGTTTTTTAGCAATAGGGTTTCGTTTAGAGAGTGAATGTAAATGTCAGCACATGTGAAGAGTCAGTCACAATGATGAACTGGGGAAAATATGTAGGAAAGCAGGTCTCAATAGAGACATTAGGAAATCAGACAAATTATAAAATGCGTGATAGGATTAGACATTTTCAACAGGGTTGAGGTTGAATATATAATCATAGGAAGAAACAAATATATAGTCCCCAACAATATTGACACTTGGGAGAATTAGGCATCCTGGACAAGGATGTTTTTAGTAATATATACTCACTTTCAATTTAGGGTTTGGTACAATCATAAGTGTGACCTTTGCATTTTTGTCCAGAATATTACTGTGATAAAATGTATATGTAGATCAGGTGACATGAGTATTTCTTCCACCATTATGGGAAGCAATATTTTTAAAACCCATAAATTAGTATTGGGTATACAAATAGGTGTACCCTGTGTCAATGAATATAGAGATGATGCATGAATAGATCGTACTGTGAATAAATAATATAACTGGATCCAACTTTAGAAATTGGAGTTAGAATAAATTGATATCTGAAAATATACAGGAAATCTTATATTGATATTGGTATACATACATTCATTACAACCAATTATAAGTCTAATGGTAATATTAGGGTTACGGTTTATCATGAAGAGGGTGTGTGAGTTTTCCTTCAAAAGTGATTATGGAAATCGAAAATAATGTGTTTGTTAAGAAGTCTCATGAAACGACCAGTCGAAAAACCTGGAGGACTACATGTGTTCGGAAGCAGGAAGTGATTGAAAGTGAAACAAATGTCTTTAATTTTGAAATTTTGGGTGAAAAATTTATCCATGGATGTGCATAAACTGAAGAAATAGTACTGTACCAGTTTTAAATAAAAATGAACGTCAAAATACACATCATGTCCCATAGGAATCTACTTGGATTGATGTTAAACTTGGTAAGTTACGGTAGAAATATTAGGATTTGTATGCACCTTTCACTGAAGTTTGTTTTCAGTACTAGGAAACAAATAAGTATTTCAGGTGGATGAATATTTCTGAGAATAATCTTGTGCAAAGTTGATTACAAATCCACATACATGAATATGAATGTATTTAGGGAGTGAATAATAAGACACATATTTCATATTGTGAAAAATCTGGAGAGTATATATATACAAAACACACACAGACATTATAAAGTGGCAATATATATGCCAATCGAAATTCATGGTGAAATATATATCATTCATAGATCCCGAAATATTAATTTTAATGAACATGGATTTATGAATAATGTTGTTCAACTAGGAAGGTCACCCATAGGTTGAATTTTAAGATCCAACAGCATTTAGCAGGAGTGATCTCTTCTCATAATTTGTATCTGCCAAGTCAGCCACCTCACAAGAATGTATATGTGATACCAGGTAGGATTCTATATGTGCATATAAAAATACATGTGCTGAATAGGCTACAGAGAAAGGGATACAGGAATTCACATATTCATTAACTTTAAAAACACATGGAGAACTATTTCAATTAAAAATTAACTAGATTTATAACACCTAACCTACATAATGCAAACGGCAAGTCCAACTATACACCATGCCTCTTCTGAACTGCTTGTATTTCTATTCTGTTTGAGTTATTTTTCTCCATCATATTAGGAATAGTAGTCAGAGTCTAGTAGGGTATAGTTTCGTGTCAGGGATTCAGTATTTTGAATGGAAAATTGGAAAATGAATCCAATGTGTATGCAAATATGTGCTACACAAAAATGTTCCCACTTTCATCCACAACAATGCCTTGACATTACCTTTGCCACAAGTAAGACACAATTAGAGGAGAAGAGTTAGAAAATACGTGAATACATATCTGGAATGGAATACGCTCAGGATTTCCCAACCTTGGAGGTGATAGAGCAGTTTCCATAAGTAAGGGACATGGTAAACACTCCACAAACATGGAGCTCTGCTGGCCTAAATACTTCTTGAGAAACTGCCTCTGAGGTTGGGCACTTGAAATATATGTTGTTGTCAGGAGCTTTAGCTTCCTTTATAGTGATCCCATCAAAGCTGGGTCTGCATCTATGTGACCTGGAGGACATGGTTTCTTATTATCCAATGAACCTGAGGCAGCAGTGCTGAATTCTCTCTTTGTAGGTAAACTGTGGCCACTGGGGGCTAAGTGTCACCCCGTGTGGACTGTGAAGCCATTTGGTCCTCTTCCACTTTCTGTTGTGGTTCTTGCTGCTACACTGGGACTTTGGTATTTGCTTCACGAAATACAACAATTTCAACTGGGACACAGTGCTGGAGAGAGTTCTGTCACTGTGGTGGGTCACGGTCTGCAGGAGAATGCACCAACCAGGCTTCTTTCCCACATAGCTTGCACCATTGACCATGTCAACCTGATTCTGAAAATTGCCCTGAAACCTCTCCATATATCAAAATGCCTTTACAAATAAGGGTCTGCTGGCTGCACCATGTCCTTCACAAGGCATTTGGTAGCCAATGGCCAAACCACATGGACCTACCACAGATGTTTTATCACACACCTGCACACCTGCCCACCGCTGCTCTAGGCCCACTACTCAGTAGGCTCCAACTTACTGGCATCATTTTTCTACATTATTTTTATGAAACCCAGTCAATCAAGGCACCCTCTAGTATACTCATGATCAGCAACAGGACACCCAAAGATTCTCCAGTTCCACCTGGTCATGGGATTTTCAAAAATTTCATGGTATTTATCTAGCCATTTTTCAAGGATGAAGTTGGAGGCACTGTGGGTTTCAAGAACCACTAAATGTTGAGGAAGCTCATTTCAATGAAACTCTGGAGAACTCTCATAGGCAAGGCTTCCCAAAGAGTGGCCAAAAGGTCAAATATAGCCAGGCCCATTGAGGTATACGTTGTGAGTTCCATGTGTGTTTTGACTCTCAACTATGGCTACCAAGTCTTTAAGAATAAAATCATGGGATATCTTGGCTGATATTCCCAGTGCTCTGTGGAAAGCCACCCTGGGCCTTGATCTCAGTTTATAAGAGCGACTCTCATGCGTGGCCTCCTAAAATTTCAACACAATTCATGCAATACTTCTCTGAGGTCAGTTCCAGAACTCAGTCTCTAAGGGGATTCACACCAGACTTCAAGCCCAGGTGGACCCTGTCATCTCTTCCAACCGTCACACAAATGACCACAATTAATACCAAAACAATCCCACATTGCCCTCCTCTTCTTCCATAAAGGCACTCATCATGACATCTGGCTGGAGGTTTCCATGAGGGGCACAGCCCAAGACAGTGTCCAAAATAAGCTCCCTTGGCCCTCATTTGCCTAAAGTCAGGGTGGCTTGGACACCCTTCTTGTGCACCAGGAGTGATCTGTAAGGGTAAAAGAAATTGAAATTAAAGTGTAAAAGTTAAAGTGTAAAAGACCGGGTGTTGTAAAGTTTTTAAGCAGCAAGGCTTGAGTTAAAATGTAAAGGACCAGGTATTGTTAAGTTCCTATGCTACACGCAAAACCTGAAATTCCTGTAGCTTGTAGGACAATTCCCGGACTACCCAGTAAATATTCCCCCTGACCGCCTGGTTTTTTAATAACCTAGGACCCTGTGAGGCCTGGCACATAGGCATTGCAGGGCCTAAACCAATCATTTTGAATGTGTACCCCGCTTTAGAACTGACCTATCACTCCCGCCTTACATGTTCCCACCAATAAATGAACTAATCATGTTTAGGAATTGTTGTTTGATTTTCCCGTGGTGTATGATGATTTCTTAAAGGAGACTGTAATATATGTAAAGTCCCGCCCTGCCCAAAAAGTGTACTTAAGCACTGCTCAACCCCTGCTCGGGGCTCTGGGATGCTCTCCCATCTTGAGTGAGCACGTAGCCCCAGCATGCTGGATTGGATCCTCAATAAACGGCTTTTACTGTTGCATGAGCCGCAGTTTCTTGATGGTCTCTTCCTCCAACATTCGCCGGAACCTTACATTTGGTGCATTGGCCGGGAATCACGCAGCGCAGGACAAGGAGACCTCAACGAACCTTTCTGGGGGTAAGTAAGGCGCCTCTTTCCTTCAAAAATGATTATGGAAATCGAAAATAATGTGTTTGGAAAGAATCTCATGAAAAGAACAGTCAAGAAACATGGAGGAATACATATGTTCTGAAGCAAGAAGTAATTGAAAGTGAACCAAATGCCTGCAGATTTGTGAACTTGTGGATGAAAAGTTATATCCTATGATATCCATCAACTGAAGAAATAGTAATGTAACACTGTTGAGTAAAAATGAACTTCAAAATACACATCATGTCCCATAGGATTATACTTGCATTAATGTTAAACTGGGTCAGTTACCATGCAAATATTAGGATTTGTAAGCACAATTCACCGAAGTTTGTTTTCAGTACTGGAAAATAAATATGTATTTTATGTGGATGAATTTTTCTGAGAATAATCTTGTGCAAATTTGATTACAAATCCACATACATGAATATGAATGTATTTAGGGAGAGAATAATAAGACACATATATTTAATATTGTGAAAAATCTGGAGAGTATATATATATATATATATATATATATATATATATATATATATATTATAAAGATAAAAACACAGACATTAAAATGTAGCAATATATATGCCAATCAAAATTCATCATGAAATATATATCATCCTCATATCCAAAAATATTCTTTTTACTGAGCATGGATTTATGTATAATGTTGTTCATCTAGGAAATTCACCAATTTCTTGAATTTTGAGTTTCATCAGTATTTAGGGGGAGTGATCTCTTTTCACAACTTGTATCATCCAAAAACAGTGACCTCACAAGAATGTATGTGTGATACCAGGTAGGATTCTAAATATGCATAATAAAATACATGAGATGAATAGGCTACAGAGAAAAGGAGACAGAAATTTACATATGTGTTAACTTTAAAAACTCATGGAGAAGTACTACAATGAAAAGTTGACTAGATTTATAACACATACACTTGATAAAGCAGAAGGCAAGTCCTAGTATACACCATGCCACCTATGAATGGCCTGTATTTCTATTCTGTTAGGTTTCTTTTTCTCCATCATATTAGGATTAGTAGTCAGAGTCTAGTAGGGTATGGGTTAGTGTCAGGGATTCAGTATTTCAAATGGAAAATAGGGAAATGAATCTAATGTGTATGCGAATATTTGTTAGACAAAAATCTTCCTACTGTCATCCAAAAAAATGCCTTGATAGTTCCTTCACCACAAGTAATACACAATTAGTGGAGAAGAGTTTGAAAATCTGTGAATATATATCTGGAAAAGAAAATGCTCAGGAGTTCACAACCTTGGAGGTGGTAGAGGAATTTCCAAAAGTAAGGTAAAGGGTAAACACTTCACAAACATGGAGCTCTGGTGGCCTAATTAATTTCTGAGAAACTGCCTCTGAGTTTGGGCCCTTGAAATGTTTGTTGTTGTCAGGAGCTTTCGCTTCCTTTGTAGTGAGACCATCAAAGCTGCGTCAGCATCTATGTGACCTGGATGACATGGTTCCTTATTTGCAATAGAACATGAGGCAGCAGTTCTGAATTCTCTCTTTGTAGGTAAACTGAGGCCACTGGGGTCTAAGTGTCTAACCATGTGGTCTGTGAAGCCATTTGGTCATACTTCACTTTTCGTGGTGTTTCTTACTGCTGCACTGGGAGTTTGGTATTGGCTTCACAAAATACAAAAAGAAAAACTGGGACACAGTGCTATAGAAAGTACTCTCACGTGTAGTGGGTGAGGGTCTGCAGGAGAATGCACCAACCAGGCTTCTATCCCCAAAAGCTTTCACCCATGTCCATATCAACCTGATTCTGAATATTGCCCTGAAACCTCTCCATATAATAAGGTCCCTTAACTTGTATGGTTCTGCTGGCTGCACCATGTCAGTCACAAGGCATTTGGAAGCCAATGGCAGATCCACATGGCCCCACGACAGATGTTTTATCATACACCTGCCCACCACTGCTCTAGGCCAACTAGTCAGCAGGCCTCAACATTCTGGCATCTCTGTTCTCACCGTTTTCATGAAACCCAGTCAATCAATGCAATGTCTGGTACACTCGTGATCAGCAATAGACATCCAAAGGTTCTCCAGTGCCACCTGTTCATAAGAATTTAAAAAATTTCATGGTATTTATCTAGCCAATTTTCAAAGATAAATTTGGAGGCACTGTGGCATTCAATTCATTCGGGAACCATGAAATAGTGAGGAAGCTCATTTCAATTAAAGCTCGGGAGAACTCTCAGAGGCAAGGCTTCCCAAAGAGTGGCCAAAAGGTCACATTAAGCCAGGCCCATTGAGGTCTACAATTGAGGGCCATGTTTTTTTTGACTCTCAACTATGGCTTCCAAGTCTTTCTGAATAAAGTCATGTGATATCCTGGCTGAGATTCCCAGTGCTCTTTGAAAGCTATCCTGGGCCTAGATCTCAGTCTCCAAGGGCAACTCTCATGCGTGGCCTCCTAAAATCCCAACACAATTCATGCCAATACTTCTCTGAGATCTGTTCCAGAACTCAGTCTCTAAGGGGAATCACTCCAGAGTTCAAGCACAGGTGGACCCAGTCATCTCTTCCAACCACCACACAAATGACCACAATTAAACCAAAACACTCCCACATGGCCCTCATCTTCTTCAATTTAGAGACTCATCATAACCTCTGGCTGGAGGTTTCCATGAAGGGCGCAGCTTAAGACAGTGTCCAATATAAGCTCACATGCCTCTCATTTGCCTAAAGTCAGGGTGGCATGGAAACTCTTCCTGTGAAGCAGGAGTGATCAAATAGGCCTGCCAATAATACTGCTCTACTTCTCCAATTTGAGGCCTATTCTCTGTGGGGTATAGATTCTTTATGTGAATTGGGGTCATGAGAAAACTCAAGCAACTATGGGCTACCCTCTGCAGGGCTTTGAAGAATCCATTTGAGTGAGTCGAGGAGTTGGACCAAATGTTCTTTAGATATAGAGTTTTGATTAGAGAGTGAGTGTAAATGTCAGCATATGTGAACAGTCAGTCACAGTGATAAACTGGGGAAAATGTGTAGGAAAGCAGATATCAATAGAGACATTAGGAAATAAGGCAAAGTACAAAGTGGGTGATAGGATAAGACATTTTTAACAGGGTTCAGTTTCAATATATAATCTTAGGAAGAAACAAATATGTAGTCACCAATAGGAATGATATTTGAGATCATTAGTTAATCAGGGCATGAATGTTGTTAGTAATACATGCTCACTTTCAATATAGGCTTTGATACAATCATAAGTGTGACCCTTGCATTTTGTTTCAGGAATATTACCGTGATGAAATGTATATGTATATCAGGTGACTACAGTATTTCTTCCACCATTTCTGAAAGCAATATTTTAAAGACTTAAAAATTAGTATTGGGGATACAAACAGGTATACCATCGGTCTACGAATATAGAGATGATGCCTTAATAGACCATACTGTGAATAAATAATATAACTGGTTCAAACGTTAAATAATGGATTGAATTGATATCTGAAAATATATAGGAAATCTTATATTGATATACATACATTCATTCCAACCAGTTATACATCTAATGGTAATATTAGCGTTATGGTTTATCATGAAGAGTGTGTGAGTTTGGCTTCAAAAGTGATTATGGAAATCAATAATACTGTGTTTGGAAAGAATCTCATGAAAAGAACAGTCAAGAAACATGGAGGAATACATGTGTTCTGAAGTAGGAAGTGATTGAAAGTGAACCAAATGCCTATAAATTTGTGAAATTGTGGATGAAAGGATATATCCTATAATGTCCATAAACTGCAGAAATAGTAATGTACCAGTGTCTGAATAAAAATGAACTTCAAAATACACATCATGGTCCCATAGGTGTCTACTTACATTGATGTGAAACTGGTTCAGTCACTGTAGAAATATTACGAATTGTATACACCATTCACTTAATTTACTTTTCAGTACTAGGAAAAAATATGTATTTAAGGTGGATGAATATTTCTAAGAATAATTTTGTGAAAAGTTGATTATAAATCTACATACACACACATGAGTTTACTTAGGGAGTGTATAATAAGACACATATATTTCATATTTTGAAAATCTTAAGAGTAGATATCTATATCTATATAGATAGATAGATAAATAGATAGATACACACATACACAGACATTAAAATGTAGCAATATATATGCCATTCGAAATTCATCATGAAATATATATCATCCACGTATCCAAAAATATTCATTTTACTGAACATTTATTTATACATAATATTGTTCATCTAGGAAATTCACCCATAGGTGGAAATTCCAGTTCCATCTGTATTTAGAGGGAGCGATCTCTTCTCACAATTTGTATCTTCCAAAATAAGCGATCTCACAAGAATGTACATGTGATACCAGGTAGAATTCTAAAAATGCATAAAAAAATACATTTGATGAATAGGCTACAGAGAAAGGGAGACAGAAATTTACATATGTGTTAACTTTAAAAACTCATGGAGAAGTATTACAATGAAAAGTTGACTAGATTTATAACACATACCATTGATAAAGCAGAAGGCAAGTCCAAGTATACACCATGCCTCCTATGAAAGGCCTGTATTTCTATTCTGTTAGGTTTCTTTTTCTCCATCATATTAGGTTTAGTAGTCAGAGTCTAGTAGGGTATGGGTTAGTGTCAGGGATTCAGTATTTCAAATGGAAAATAGGAAAATGAATCTAATATGTATGCAAATATGTGCTACACAAAAATCTTCCCACTCTCAGCCAGAACAATGCTTTGACATTACCTTCGCCCCAAATAAGACACAATTAGTGGAGAAGAGTTAGAAAATCTGTGAATACATATGTGGAAAGGAAAATGCTCAGAACTTCACAAACTTGTAGGAGGTAGAACAGTTTACAAAAAGGGAGAGGGTAAACACTTCACAAACATGGAGCTCTGCTGGCCTAATGACTTTTTGAGAAACTGCCTCTGAGGTTGGGCAGTTGAAATATGTTTTTGTCAGGAGCTTTTGCTTCCTTTGTAGTGAGACCATCAATGCTGGGTCTCCATCTATGTGACCTGGATGACATGGTTCCTTATTTTCTAGTGGACATGAGGCAGCAGTGCTGAATTCTCTATTTGTAGGGAAACTTTGGCCACTGGGGTCTAAGTATCTAACCGTGTTGTCTGTAAAGCCATTTGTTCATGCTCCACTTTCGTGGTGTTTCTTACTGCTGCACTGTGAGTTTTGTATTGGCTTCACGAAATACAAGGAGCTCCACTGGGACACAGTGCTGGAGGATGTACTCTCATATGTGGTGGGTGAGGATCTGCAGTAAAATGCACCAATGAGGCTTAAATCCCACATAGCTTTTCAACTCGACAATAGCCCCCTTATTCTGATCATTGGCAGGAATCCTCTCCATATAACAAGATGCCTTTACATAGAAGGGTCTGCTGGATGTACCATGTCAGTGACAAGTCATTTCTAAGCCAATGCCAGATCCACGTGGACCCACAACTGATGTTTTTTCACACACCTACACTCCACTGCTTTATGCCCACTAGTCTGCAGGCTCCAACTTACTGGCATCTATGTTCTACAGCATTTTCATGAAACACAGTCAATTAAGGCACTGTCTGGTACAATCATGATTAGCAACAGGACATCCAAATGTTCTCCAGTGCCATGGTATATATCTAGATATTTTTCAATAATGAAGTTGGAGGCACTGTGGGATTCAATTTATACAGGAACCAATAAATGGTTAGGAATCTCATTTCAATGAAAGCTCTGGTGAACACTCACAGGCAAGGCTTCCCAAAGAGTGGGCAAAAGGTCTCATGAAGCCAGGCCCATTGAGGTCTACAATGTGAGTTGCATGTGTGTTTTGACTCTCAACTATGGCTGGAATCTTTCAGAATAAAATCTTGTGATATCCTGGCTTAGATTCCCAGTGCTCTGTGTAAAGTCACCCTGGGCCAAGATCTCAGATTCCAATGGTGAATCTCATGTGTGGCCTCCTGAAATCCCAACACAATTCATGGCAATACTTCTCTGAGGTCAGTTACACAACTCAGTCTCTAAGGGGAATCACAACAGAGTTCAAGCCCAGGTGGACCCAGGCATCTCTTCCAATTGCTACACAAATGATGACAATTAAAACCAAAACACTCTCACACGGCCCTCTTCATCTTTTATATAGACACTAATCATAACCTCTAGCTGGAGGTTTCCATGAGGGGCACAGCCAAAGACAGTGTCAAAAATAAACTCCCTTGCCCCTCATTTGCCTAAAGTCAGGGTGGCCTGGACAACGTTAGTGTGAAACAGAAGTGATCAAATAGGCCTGCCGTTAATACTACTCCACTTCTCAAATTTGAGGCATACTGACTGTGGGGTATAGATTTTTAGTGTGAATTGGAGTTATAAGAAAACCCAAGCACCTATTGTCTCCCCTCTGCAGCCCTTTGAAGAACTTATTTGACACAAATGATCCCTATTCTCACTTGATGGAGGTCAGGAATCTTACAGAGGAAGGCGAGAGGCATCATCCACAATCACTGATCTTTTTTCCATTTAGGTTTTGGATGCCCACATGGGATCTTTCTTTAGATTCATGAGGTGCTGAAAATCTAAACCACAGGCTCACACAGGGCCAAGAGGCTGATTCAGACACATCCATTTCCAAAGCTATGAAGCAAAGAGCCACAGGTGATGCCCATTCATTTCCATTTTAAAACTGTTTTCTTCAGGCTTCACAAAGGGGTGGCCTGAGGCAAAGACCTTTCTGACATTCAGAGCAACAGAACAATAGGTAATCAAAAGGCCCCAAGCAGGGTTTCTCCACGGAGACTTTCCTGGTTACTCTGATATATGAGTTTTCTGAGATGCTCGCCATTCCCTTCAGCTATCCAGTACATGGCCATGTCACAGAGCTTGGAGGTGGTACATATCTTGTACAAAAATACATGATACTAATCTTGAGAGTGGCCAGAATTCATGAAAAAATGGAAAATTAGGTAGATAGCCGGTGTTGCCCATGGATAAGGCAAGCCTCAGTCCATTCATTAATTGGAAAGGATGCATGCTGGGAAGCTTTCTACTAGACAGGACACAACCAATGAGCTATTTTTTTTCTAATATCTACAAAGAAAAATACAGTGGGATACACAGACATAGAAACAGTCTCCTTGTCAAATGACTTACTGGAAACAGTCCACTCCAAACCAAACAAACCTCCTTTTTTACCTATTCTCAGAACATGAGAAAAAAACCACAAACACAAACCAACACCCACAAATGCAACTTTTTCCCACAAGTAGGTCTGTCACTATCTGGAGTGTCCTCTGACTGGTAGGCCATATGATGTTCCCCAGAAATGGCCTTTCTGTCTCACATCTGGTCTCCTTGGTCAACTCTGTGAAGTTGTCAGGAGGCAGTGGTGAGCCAATTCCTGTCCTCTCAGGAAAGACCCCTCTTCAGAGCTTTCTTGGTATTTGGCAACCCTTACATCAGTAGGTACCAAGAAAGACTGACTCTGTCCTTAGTGAATCCAAACAAGTGAGCCCACTGCAACTGGGACTGGGACTGGCTCTGGGTGCCTGGCTTCCTGGATCACAAAATTCAGAGAGTTCCATCACCAAGGAAATGAGGTGAGGTCACTACCTTCAGGAAATAAATGAGGTCCCTGTCTTGGCCACCACTTTGTCCTAACAGTTGCGTCCTAGTGTCTCCTGACATGGAGGCTGCCCTACTTCCTGTGATATATTCACATGTTAGAATGGTATAGAAACCATAGTCACCTGGGAACAGCTCTCCACACAGGCCTGCTTTGGTCCATCTTCCCTGCATTAAAAATAGAGAGGATGACTCAGACACATCCTTTCATCCTGACCATGTTGTTTGCCATGGAATATGACTTTTGTTCTCTCAGGTCTTTCATAGCTGCCAACATCTTCTCCAGGGATTATTTCTGCATGGATTTTGAGGTACTCAGCAGGTGGAAGATCTCCTAACTTCCTGTATTGTAATATCAACTTTATCCCTCCTCTTCTGTAAAGTGAGATTGAGGGAACATTGTATGGTTAGGGTCAATAGCATGTTCCATTTGGCTTAGGAATCATTCTGCTGGATGAATAATGGTATTGGGAACCAGCGATATTTAAAAGAATATAGAGGTAAAATATAAGTATGAAAACAGAAATCTAGGTAATATTTTAAGCCCAGAAGGATTTGGGCCCTTGATTGGGATCCTTAGCTTGAGTAATGTTTTGCACCGAGGTCTCAGTTAAATCGATATACAATGGCATAAGACCCTGTACCTCAGATGATTGAATGTAGAAGAGAACATCCAGTGAAAAAGGGATAGTGTGTAGGATTAGAAAGATAGTCCGTAGGTTTAGAAGGAAGAGTGAGTCTAGGATTTGGACCAAAAGTTCTTTAGCAATAGGTTTCGGTTAGAGAGTGAATATTAATGGCACCATATGTGAAAAGTCGGGCACAATGATGAACTGGGAAAAAATATGTAGGAAAGCAGACATCAATAGAGACATTAGGAAATCAGGCAAAGTATAACGTGAGTGATAGGATTAGACATTTTCAACAGGGTTGAGGTTGAATACATAATCTTAAAAAGAAACAAAAATGTAGTCACCAATTGGATTGACATTTGAGAGCATTAGGCAAACTGGGCATGGATATTTTTAGTAATCCATGTTCACATTCCATTGAGGCTTTATTGCAATCATAACGGTGACCTTTGCATTTTGTGTCCAGAATATTACTGTGATAATATGTATATGTAGATCAGGTGACATGAGTATTTCTTCCACCTTTTCTGGGAGCAATATTTTGAAAACATATGAATTAGTCCTGGGGATACTAATAGGTTTACCCTGTGTTGATGAATATAGAGATGATGCATTAATAGACCATACTGTGAAAAAATTATATGACTGGTTCCAAATTTAAATAATGGATTGTTTTAATATCTGAAAATATAGAGGAAATCATATATTGATATACGTACATTAATTCCAACCAGTTATATATCTAATGGTATTATTAGGGTTACCGTTTATCATGAATAGTGTGTGAGTTTTGCTTCAAAAATGATTATTCAATCGAAAATAACGTGTTTAGAAAGAAGTCCAGTGAAAATACCCGTCAAGAAACATGAAGGAATATATGTGTTCCGAAGGAGGAAGTGATTGAAAGTGAACCAAATATTTATAAATTTGTGAACTTGTGAATGAAAGGATATATTTTATGATGTCCATAAACTGAATAAATAATAACGTACCAAGTTTGATTAAAAATGAACTTTAACAAACACATCATATCAAATAGGAATGTATTTGCATTGATGTTAAACTTGGTCAGTTACTCTAGAAATATTAGGATTTGTAAGAACCCTTCCCTGAAGTTAGTTTTCAGTACTAGGAAACAAATATGTATGTCAGTGGATGTATATTTCTGAGAATAAACTTGTTAAAAGTTAATTATAAATCCACATATATGAATATGAATGAATTCAGGCGGTGTATAAGAAGACATATATTTCATATTTTGGAAAATCTGGAGACTATATATATATATATATATATATATATATATATATATAGACACACAAACACACACACATTATAATGTCACAATATATATGTCAATCGAAATTCATCATGAAAAATAACTCATCCGCATATCCCAAAATATTCATTTTACTGAACATGGATGTATGTAGAATGTTGTTCATCTAGGAAGCTCACCCATGGGTTGAATTTTCTGTACCAACAGCATTTAGGAGGAGTGATCTCTTCTCACAAATAGTATCTGCCAAGTCAGCCACCTCACAAGAATGTACGTGTGAAACCAGGTAGGATTCTATTTGTGCATATAAAAATACATGTGCTTAATAGGCTACAGAGAAAGGGAGACAGGAATTCATATATTTCTTAACTTTAAAAACACATGGAATAGTGTGTAGTGTCCCTCTTTATCCCTTTTGATTAACTTTGGCTTAAAAAAAAGAATTTTATTGAGAATTTTTGTATATATGTTTGTCAGGAATATTGCTCTGAAGTTTTCTTTCCTTGATGTGTCTTTGTCTGATTTTGGTATGTGAGTGATACTATCCTCATGAAATGAGTTTGGAGGAGTTCCATGCTTTTCTATTTTATGGAATAATTTGAGGAGTATTGTGATGAATGCTTCTTTGAAGGTCTTGTAGAACTTGACTGAGAATCTGTCTGTTCCTGGGCGTTGCTTGATTGGTAGGCTGTTGACAGCAACTTCTATTTCATTGCTTGAAATTGATTTGTTTAAATTGTTCATGTCCTACTAATTCAGTTTGGGTATATCTCTAAAATTTTATTGATGTCATCATGGTATTTTAATTTATTAGAGTATAAATTTTCAAATTAGTTTTTAATTATTCTCTGTATTTTAGTTGTGTACTCTGTAAAAGTTCTTTTACGATCCTTAATTTTAGTAATTTGAGGTTTTTTTTCTTCATTAGCTTGGTTAAGGATGTGTCAATTTTATTTAGTTTTCGAAGATTAAATTTTGTTTTGTGTCAAAAAAAATAACATATGGAAAAGTATTTCAGCAAATTGAATAGATTTATAACTCCTACCTTATATCATGCAAAAGGCAAGTCCAACTATACACCATGTCCCTTCTGAAATGCTTGTATTTCTATTCTGTTTGGGATATTTTTCTCCATTATATTAGTATTAGTAGTCAGAGTCTAGTAGGGTATATGAATGTTTCTGAGAATAATCTTGAGAAAAGATGATTATAAATACACATTCATGAATATGAAAAATTTAGGAAGTGCAAAATAAGAAAAAAATATTCCATATTTTCAAAAATTTGGAGAGTATATCTATATCTATCTATATCTATATCTATATCTATATCTACACACACACACACACACACACACACACACACACACAACACTCAGAGACATTAAAAAGTACCAATATAAATGCCAATAGAAATTCATCAGTAAATATATATCATCCACAGATGCAAAAATATTTATTTTACTGAACATGAGTTTATGTATAATGTTGTTCTACTAGGACGCTCTCCTATAGGTTGAATTTTCATTTAAAACAGTTTTAGGAGGAGTGAACTCTTCTCACAATTTGTATCTGCCAAGACAGCCACCTCACAAAAATGTACGTGTGATACCTGGTAGGATTCTATATATGCATATAAATATACATGTGTGAATAGGCTACAGAAAAGGGAAACAAGAATTCACATATTTGTTAAATTTAAAAACACATGGAGAATATTTCCATTAAAATTTGACTAGATTTATAACACCTACCTTATATAATGCAAATGTCAAGTCCAACTATACAACATGTCTCCTCTGAAGTGCTTGTATTTCTATTGTGTTGGGTTAATTTTTCCCATTATAATAGGATGAATAGTCTGAGTCTACTAGGTATGGGTTAGTTTCAGGGATTCAGTATTTGAATGGAAAATTGGAAAATGAATCCAATGTGTATGTAAATATATGCTGCACAAATATCCTCCCGCTCTCATCCAGAACAATGCCTTGATATTACCTTCACCCCAAGTAAGACGCAATTAGAGGAGAAGAGTTACAAAATCAGTGAATACATATCTGGAATGGAAAATGCTCAGGAGTTCACAACATTTGAGGTGGTAGAGGAGTTTCCAAAATTAAGGGACAGGGTAAACACTCCACAAACATGGAGCTCTGCTGGCCTAAAAACTTTTTGAGAAACTGCGTCTGAGCTTCCGCAATTGAAATATATGTTGTTTTCAGATGATTTGGCTTCCTTTGTAGTGAGACCATCAAAGCTGGGTCTGCATCTATGTGACCTGGAGGACATGGTTTCTTATTTTCCAATGAACAAGATGAAGCAGTGCTGAATCCTCTCTTTGTAGGTAATCTGAGGCCACTGGGGACTAAGTGTCTCCCCGTGTGGACTGTGAAGCCATTAGGTCCTCCACCACTTTTTGTGGTGTTTTTCCTGCTGCATTGTGAGTTTGGTATTTGTTTCACGAAATACTAGGAGCTAAACTGAGACACAGTGCTGGAGGGAGTTGTGTCACGAGTGGTGGGTCAGGGTCTGCAAGAGAATTCACAAACTAGGCTTCTATCTCTCACAGCTTGCCCCATTGCCCCCTTGTCCATATCAACCTGATTCTTCATTTTCCTCTGAAAACTCTCCATATAACAAGATGCCTTTACATATAAGGGTCTGCTGGCTGCACCATGTCAGTTACAAGCCATTTGGAATCCAATGGTAGATCCACATGGCCCTACCACGGATGTTGTATCAAACACCTCCCCACCACTGCTCTAGACCCACTACTCAACAGGCTCCAACTTACTGGCATCTCTGTTCTACATCATTTTCATGAAACTCAGAAAATCAAGGCACTGTCTGGTATACTCATGAACAGTAACAGGACATCCAATATTTCTCCAGTGCCACCTGGTCATAGGAATTTTAAAAATTTCATGGTATTTATCTATCCATTTCTCGAGCATGAAGTTGGAGGCACTGTGGATTTCAATTCATGCAGCAAACATTAAATGGTGAGGAAGCTCATTTCAATGAATTCTCTGGAGAACTCTCACAGGCAAGGCTTCCCAAAGAGTGGACAAAAGGTCACATTAGGCCAGGCCCATTGAGGTCTACAATGTGAGGTCCATGTGTGTTTTGACTCTCAACTATGGCTGCCATTTCTTTAACAATAAAAATATGTGATATCCTTGCTGAGATTCCCAGGCCTCTGTGGAAATCCACCCGGGGCCTAGGTCTCAGTTTCCAAGAGCGACTTTCATGCTTGGCCTATTAAAATCCCAACAAAATTCATGACAATGTTTCTCTGAGTTCTGTTCCAAAACCCAGTCTCTAAGGGGTATCACACCAGAGTTCAAGCCTACGTGTACCCAGTCATTTTTTCCAATGCCACACAAATGACCAAAATTAAAACCAAAACACTCCCACATGGCCCTCATCTTATTCCATATAGGGAATCATCTTAACCTCTGGCTGGAGGTTTCCATGAGGGGCGCAGCCCAAGACAGTGTCCAAAATCAGCTCGTTTGCCCCTCATTTGCCTAACGTCAGGGTAGCCTGGACACAGTTTCTGTGAACCAGGAGTGAACAAATAAGCCTGCCGTTAATACTTCTGTGTTCCTCCAAATTGACGCCTACTGATTTTAGATATCGATTCTTTAGGTGATTTAGAGTCATGCAAAAACACAAGCACCTCTGCAGGGCTTTGAAAAACTCATTTGACCCAAAGAATCCCTATTCTCATTTGATGGAGTGCAGGAACCTAACAGAGGAAGGCAAGAGACTTCATCCACAATGAATGATATTTTTTGCCATTTTGGTTTTGGAAGCTCACATGGGATCATTCTTAAGATCCATCAGGTGCTGCGAATCTAATTCACAGCCACACACAGGTCCAAGAGGCTGATAAAGACACATCCCTTTCGAAAGCAATTAAGCAAGAGCCACAGGTGAGGCCCATTCATTTCCATTTGAAAACTGTTTTCTTCAGGCTTCACAAAGGGGTGGCCTGAGCAAAGACCTTCATGACATTCAGTGCAACACAACAATAAGTAAGCAAAAGGCCCAAAGCAGGGTTTCTGCACTGAGACTATCCTGGTCACACTGATATCTGAGTTTTCTGAGATGCTCGCCATTCTCTTCAGCTATCCAGTACATGGTCATGTCACAGAGCTTGGAGGTGGTACATATTTAGGACACAAATCCATGAGCCTATTCTGGAGAGTGGCCAGAATTCAGGAAGAAAACAACAACTTAGAAAGATAGCAGGTGTTGCACATCGATAAGACAAGCTGCAGTCCTTTCATATATTGGGCAGGATGAATTATGGGAAGATTTATACTAGACAGGACACATCCATTAATGCATTCTCTTTTCTAATGTGTACAACAACGGACACAGTGGGATACACAGAAACAGAAACACTCGCCGTGTCAAATGACTTACTAGAAACTGTCCAGTCCAATCCAAACAAACCGCCTTTCCTATCTATTCTCAGAACATGAGACAAAACAACAAACCCACACCCACTCCCACAAAGGCACCTCCTTCCCCCAAGTAGGTCTGTGACTATCCGGAGTGTCCTCTGACCAGTGGGCCATACAATGTTCCCCCGAAATGGCCTGTCTTCTCTCAGATTGTGTTTCCTTGACCAACTCTGTGAAGATGTCAGGAAAAAGTGGTTATCCACTACCTGTTTTCTCAGAAATGGTCCACCTTCAGAGCTCTCCTGACATTTGGCCATTCTCACATCATTAGGTACCAAGAAAATTGAATCTGTCCTTGGGAAATCCAAACAAGTGAGCCCACTGGGACTGGGACTGGGACTGCATCTGGGTGCCTGGCTTCTTGGATACCAAGTTCAGAGAGTTCCATCACCAAGGAAATGAGGTATGTCACATTATTTGGAACTGAATGAGGTCACTGCCTTGGCAACCACTTTGTCCTAACAGTTGCTTCCAAGGGTAACATAAGATGGAGGTTGCCCCTACTTCCTGTGACACTTTCATAAGGTAGAATGTATATCAACCATTGGCACCTGGGAACAACTCTCCACTAAGGCCTGGTTTGGTCCCTCTTCTCTACAATAAGAAGAGAGATGCAGATTCAGAAACATCCCTTCATTCTGACCAGGTTGTTTGCCATGGAAGATGACTTTTGCTCTCTCAGTTGCTTCATACCTGTGTACAACTTCTCCAGGTATCATTTTTGCATGGACATTTGAGGTTCTCATTAGGTGGAAGGTCCCCAACTTTCCTGTATTGTAAGAACCACTCCGTCCCTGCTCTTCTGTAAAATGATTGAGGGAACAGTGTATACTTGGGGTTAAAAACAGGTTTGATTTGGGTTACGAACGATTCTGTGCGATGAATAATGGTATTGGTAACCTGCAATATTTACAAGAATATAGAGGTGATATGTAAGTATGAAAAGAGAAATCTAGGTATGATTTGAAGCCCAGAAGGGTTTTGCCCTTGATTGGGATACTTAGCTTTGAATTATGTTCTGCAAAGATGTCTCAGATAATTCGATATACAATGGCATAGGACTTTGTACATTGGATGATTTAATTTAGAAGAGAACATCCAGTCAAAAAGGGATATTCAGTATAATTAGGAAGATAGTCGGTAGGTTTAGGAAGAAGAGTGAGTATAGGATTTGGACCAAAAGTTCTTTAGCAATACACTTTTGGTTATAGAGTGAATGTAAATGTCAGCTCATATGAAGAGTCAGTCACTATGTTGAACTGGGGAAAATATGTAGAAAAGCAGATATCAATAGAAACATTACGAAATCAGGCAAATTATAAAGTGAGTGATAGAATTGGACATTTTCAACAGGGTTGGGTTTGAATATATAAATTAGGAAAAAACAAAAATGTAGTCACCAATAGGATTGACAATTGACAGCATTAGGCAACCTGGACACGGATGTTTTTAGAAATCCATGTTCACCTTCCATTTAGGATTTGGTACAATCATAAGTGTGACCTTTCCATTTTTGTCCAGAATATTACTGTGATAATGAGGTGACATGAGTATTTCTTTAACCATTTCTGGGAGCAATATATTGAAGATGTAAAATAAGAATCGGGGTAAAAAGAGGTGTACCCTGTTTCTATGAACATAGAGAAAAAGCATGAATAGACCATACTGTGAATAAATAATATAACTTTTTTGAACTTGAAATAATGAATTGAACTGATATCTGAAAAATTAAAGGAAATCGTATATTGATATACAATCATTCATTCCAACCAGTTATTTATCTAATGGAAATATTAGTGTTTTGGTTTATCATGAAGAGTGTGTGAGGTTTGCTTAAAAATGATTATGGAAATTCAAAATAATGTGTATGGAAAGAAGTCTCATGAAAAGACCAGTCAAGAAACCCTGAGAATACATGTGTTCAGAAGCAAGAAGTGATTAAAGTTGAAACAAATGCCTATTAATTTGTGAACTTGTGGATGAAATGTATATCCTATGATGTGCAAAAACTGAAGAAACAATAATGTACCAGTGTCGAATACAAATGAATGACAAATTACATATCATGTCCCATAGGAGTCTACTTGCATTGATGTTAGACTGGGTCAGTTACTGTAGAATAATTAGGATTTGTATGCACCATTCACTGAAGTTAGTTTTCAGTACTAGGAAACAAATATGTATTTCAGGTGGATGAATATTTCTGATTATAATCTTGTGAAAAGTGGATTATAAATCCACATACATGAACATGAATGAATTTAGAGAGTGTATATTAGACATATATATTTCATATTTTGAAAAATTTGGAGAGTATATCTATATCTATATCTACACACACACACACACACACACACACACACACAAACACACACAACACTCACAGACATTAAAAAGTGCCAATATACATGCGAATCGAAATTCATCAGTAAATATATATCATCCACAGATGCAAACATATTTATTTTACTGAACATGAGTTTATGTATAATGTTGTTCTACTCGGACGCTCTCCTATAGGTTGAATTTTCATTTCCAACAGCATTTAGGAGGAGTGAACTCTTCTCACAATTTGTATCTGCCAAGACAGCCATCTCACAAAAATGTACGTGTGATACCTGGTAGGATTCTATATATGCATATAAATATACTTGTGTGAATAGGCTCCAGAAAAGGGAAACAAGCATTCACATATTTGTTAAGTTTAAAAACACATGGAGAATATTTCCATTAAAATTTGACTAGATTTATATCTCCTAACTAATATAATGCAAATGTCACGTCCAACTATACAACATGTCTCCTCTGAAGTGCTTGTATTTCTATTGTGTTGGGTTAATTTTCCCCATTATATTAGGATGAATAGTCTGAGTCTACTTGGTATGGGTTAGTGTCAGGGATTCAGTACTTCGAATGGAAAATTGGAAAATGAATCCAATGTGTATGTAATTATATGCTGCACAAATATCCTCCCGCTCTCATCCAGAAGAATGCCTTGACATTACCTTCACCCCAAGTAAGACACAATTAGAGGAGAAGAGTTACAAAATCAGTGAATACATATCTGGAATGTAAAATGCTCAGGAGCTCACAACCTTGGAGGTGGTAGAGGAGTTTCCAAAACTAAGGAACAGGGTAAACACTCCACAAACATGGAGCTCTGCTGGCCTAAAAACTTTTTGATAAACTGCCTCTGAGCTTCCGCACTTGAATTATATATTGTTTTCAAGAGATTTGGCTTCCTTTGTCGTGAGACCATCAAAGCTGGGTCTACATCTATGTGACCTGGAGGACATGGTTTCTTATTTTCCAATGAACAAGATGAAGCAGTGCTGAATCCTCTCTTTGTAGGTAAACTGAGGCCACTGAATACAAATTGTGTCCCCGTGTGGACACCGAAGCCATTTGGTCCTCCTCCACATTTTGTGGTTATTTTTCTGCTGCACTGTGAGTTTGGTATTTGTTTCCCGAAATACTAGGAGCTAAACTGGGACACAGTGCTGGAGGGAGTTCTGTCACGTGTGGTGGGTCAGGGTCTACAAGAGAATGCACCAACTAGGCTTCTATCTCTCACTGCTTGCCCCATTGCCCCCATGTCCATATCAACCTGATTCTTCATTTTCCTCTGAAAACTCTCCATATAACAAGATGCCTTTACATATAAGGGTCTGCTGGCTGCACCATGTCAGTTACAAGCCCTTTGGAATCCAATGGTAGATCCACATGGCCCTACCACGGATGTTGTATCAAACACCTCCCCACCACTGCTCTAGACCCACTACTCAGCAGGCTCCAACTTACTGGCATCACTGTTCTACACCATTTTCATGAAACTCAGTAAGTCAAGGCATTGTCTGGTATACTCATAATCAGCAACAGGACATCCAATGTTTCTCCAGTGCCACCTGGTCATAGGAATTTCAAAAATTTCATGGTATTTATCTAGCCATTTTTTAAGCATGAAGTTGGAGGCAATGGGGGTTTCCATTCATTCAGAAAACATTAAATGGTGAGGAAGCTCATTTCAATGAATTCTCTGGAGAACTCTCACAGGCAAGGCTTTTCAAAGAGTGGAAAAAGGTCACATTAGGCCAGGCCCATTGAGGTCTACAATGTGAGGTCCATGTGTGTTTTGACTCTCAACTATGGCTGCCATTTCTTTAAGAATAAAATCATGTGATATCCTTGCTGAAATTCCCAGGCCTCTGTGGAAATCCACCCGGGGCCTAGGTCTCAGTTTCCAAGAGTGACTTTCATGCGTGGCCTCTTAAAATCCCAACAAAATTCATGGCAATGCTTCTCTGAGTTCAGTTCCAAAACCCAGTCTCTAAGGGGAATGACACCAGATTTCAAGCCCACGTACACCCAGTCATTTTTTCCAATGCCACACAAATGAACAAAATTAAAACCAAAACAAAAACCAAAACACTCCCACATGGCCCTCATCTTATTCCATATTGTCAATCATCTTAACCTCTGGCTGGAGGTTTCCATGAGGGGCGCAGCCCAAGACAGTGTCCAAAATCAGCTCGTTTGCCCCTCATTTGCCTAAAGTCAGGGTAGCCTGGAAACCGTTTCTGTGAATGAGGAGTGAACAAATAAGCCTGCCGTTAATACTTCTGTGTTTCTCCAATTTGAGGCCAACTGAATTTAGGTATCGATTCTTTAGGTGATTTCGAGTCATGCGAAAACACAAGCACCTCTTCAGGGCTTTGAAGAACTCATTTGACCCAAAGAATCCCTATTCTCATTTGATGGAGTGCAGGAACCTAACAGAGGAAAGCATGAGACTTCATTCACAATGAATGATATTTTTTGCCATTTTGGGTTTGGAAGCTCACATGGGATCATTCTTAAGATCCATCAGGTGCTGAGAATCTAAGTCACAGCCACACACAGGTCCAAGAGTCTGATAAAGACACATCCCTTTCCAAAGCAATTAAGCAAAGAGCCACAGGGGAGGCCCATTCATTTCCATTTGAAAACTGTTTTCTTCAGGCTTCACAAAGGGGTGGCCTGAGGCAAAGACCTTCCAGACATTCAGTGCAACACAACAATAAGTAAGCAAAAGGCCCAAAGCAGGGTTTCTGCACTGAGACTTTTCTGGTCACACTGATATCTGAGTTTTCTGAGATGCTCGCCATTCTCTTCAGCTATCCAGTACGTGGCCATGTCACAGAGCTTGGAGGTGGTACCATTTTGGACACAAATCCATGAGCCTATTCTGGAGAGTGGCCAGAATTCAGGAAGAAAACTACAACATAGAAAGATAGCAGATGTTGCACATCGATAAGACAAGCTGCAGTCCATTTATATATTGGCAGGATGAATTATGGGAAGATTTATACTAGACAGGACACATCCATTAATGCATTCTCTTTTCTAATGTCTACAACAATGGACACAGTGGAATACACAGAAACAGAAACACTCGCCGTGTCAAATGACTTACTAGAAACTGTCCATTCCAAACCAAACAATCCTACTTTCCTATCTATTCTCAGAACATGAGACAAAACAACAAACCCACACGCACTCCCACAAAGGCACCTCCTTCCCCCAAGTAGGTCTGTGACTATCTGGGGTGTCCTCTGACTGGTGGGCCATACTATGTTTTCCCGAAATGTCCTGTCTTCTCTCCGATCTTGTTTCCTTGAACAACTCTGTGAAGAAGTCAGGAAAAAGTGGTTAGCCACTACCTGTTTTCTCAGGAAAGGTCCATCTTCAGAGCTCTCCTGGCATTTGGCCTTCCTCACATCATTAGGTACCAAGAAAACTGACTCTGTCCTTGGTAAATCCAAACAAGTGAGCCCACTGGGACTGGGACTGGGACTGCCTCTGGCTGCCTGGCTTCTTGGATACCAAGTTCAGAGAGTTCCATCACCAAGGAACTGAGGTATGTCACATTCTTTGGAACTGAATGAGGTCACTGCCTTGGCAACCACTTTGTCCTAACAGTTGCTTCCAAGGGTAACATAAGATGGAGTTTGCCCCTACTTCCTCTGACACTTTCATAAGGTAGAATGTATATCAACCATTGGCACCCTGGAACAGCTCTCCACCCAGGCCTGGTTTGGTCCATGTTCTCTACAATAAGAAGAGAGAGGCCAATTCAGACACATCCCTTCATCCTGACCAGGTTGTTTGCCATGGAAGATGACTTTTGCTCTCTCAGGTGCTTCATACCTGCTTACAACTTCTCCAGGTATGATTTGTGCATGGACATTTGAGGTTATCTTAATGTGGAAGGTCCCCAACTCTCCTGTATTGTAAGAACCACTCTGTCCCTGCTCTTCTGTAAAATGATTGAGGGAACAGTGTATACTGGGGGTTAAAAACAGGTTTGATTTTGGTTATGTATGACTCTGTGCGATGAATAATGGTATTGGGAACCTGAAATATTTACAAGAATATTGAGGTGAAATATAAGTATGAAAACACAAATCTAGGTATGATTTGAAGCCCATAAGGGTTCTGCCCTTGATTGGGATACTTAGCTTTGAATTATGTTCTGCAAAGATGTCTCAGATAATTCGATATACAATGGCATAGGACCTTGTATATTGGATGATTGAATTTAAAAGAGAGCACTCAGTCAAAAAGGGATATTCAGTAGGATTAGGAAGATAGTCGGTAGGTTTAGGAAGAAGAGTGAGTATAGGATTTGGACCAAAAGTTCTTTAGCAATAGACTTTCGGTTATAGAATGAATGTAAATGTCAGCACATATGAAGAGTCAGTCACTATGTTGAACTGGGGAAAATATGTAGAAAAGCAGAGATCAATAGAAACATTACGAAATCAGGCAAAGTATAAAGTGAGTGATAGAATTAGACATTTTCAACAGGATTGAGTTTGAATATATAAATTAGGAAAAAACAAAAATGTAGTCACCAATAGGATTGACAATTGACAGCATTAGGCAACCTAGACATGGATGTTTTTAGAAATCCATGTTCACTTTCCATTTAGGATTTGGTACAATCATAAGTGTGACCTTTCCATTTTTTGTCCAGAATATTACTGTGATAATGAGGTGACATGAGTAATTCTTTCACCATTTCTGGGAGCAATATATTGAAGATGTAAAATCAGAATCGGGGGTACAAAGAGGTGTACCCTCTTTCTATGAACATAGAGAAAAAGCATGAATAGATCATACTGTGAATAAATAATATAACTTTTTTGAACTTTAAATAATGAATTGAACTGATATCTGAAAAATTAAAGGAAATCGTATATTGATATACAATCATTCATTCCAACCAGTTATATATCTAAACGAAATATTAGTGTTTTGGTTTATCATGAAGAGTGTGTGAGTTTTGCTTCAAAATGACTATGGAAATTCAAAATAATGTGTTTGGAAAGAAGTCTCATGAAAAGACGATTCAAGAAACCCTGACAATACATGTGTTCTGAAGCAAGAAGTGATTAAAGTTGAAACAAATGCCTATTAATTGGTGAACTTGTGGATGAAATGTATATCCTATGATTTGCAAAAACTGAAGAAACAATAATGTACCAGTGTCGAATACAAATGAATGACAAATTACATATCATGTCCCATAGGAGTCTACTTGCATTGATGTTATACTGGGTTGGTTACTTTAGAATAATTAGGATATGTATGCACCATTCACTGAAGTTAGTTTTCAGTACTAGGAAACAAATATATATTTCAGGTAGATGAATATTTCTGATTATTATCTTGTGAAAAGTTGATTATAAATCCACATACATGAACATGAATGAATTTAGAGAGTGTATATTAGACATATATATTTCATATTTTGAAAAATTTGGGGAGTATATCTATATCTATATCTATATCTATATCTATATATCTATATCTATATCCACACACACACACACACACACACACACACACACAACACTCACAGACATTAAAAAATACCAATATAAATGCCAATCGAAATTGATCAGTAAATATATATGATCCACAGATGCAAAAATATTTATTTTGCTGAACATGAGTTTATGTATAATGTTGTTTTACTAGGACGCTCTCCTATAGGTTGAATTTTCATTTCCAACAGCATTTAGGAGGAGTGAACTCTTCTCACAATTTGTATCTGCCAAGACAGCCACCTCACAAAAATGTACGTGTGATACCTGCTAGGATTCTATATATGCATATATATATACATGTGTGAATAGGCTAAAGAAAAGGGAAACAAGAATTCACATATTTGTTAAGTTTAAAAACACATGGAGAATATGTCCATTAAAATTTGAATTCATTTATAACTCCTACCTTATATAATGCAAATGTCAAGTCCAACTATAAAACATGTCTCCTCTGAAGTGCTTGTATTTCTATTGTGTTGGGTTAATTTTCCCCATTATATTAGGATGAATAGTCTGAGTCTACTAGGTATGGCTTAGTGTCAGGAATTCAGCATTTCGAATGGAAAATTGGAAAATGAATCCAATGTGTATGTAAATATATGCTGCACAAATATCCTCCCGCTCTCATCCAGAACAATGCCTTGACATTACCTTCACCCAAGTAAGACACAATTAGAGGAGAAGAGTTACAAAATCAGTGAATACATATCTGGAATGGAAAATGATCAGGAATTCACAACCTTGGAGGTGGTAGAGGAGTTTGCAAAACTAAGGGACAGGGTAAACACTCCACAAACATGTAACTCTGCTGGCCTAAAAACTTTTTGAGAAACTGCCTCTGAGCTTCTGTACTTGAAATATATGTTGTTTTCAGGAGATTTGTCTTCCTTTGTAGTGAGACCATCA
Source organism: Callospermophilus lateralis (assembly GCF_048772815.1). Taxonomy (NCBI): domain Eukaryota; kingdom Metazoa; phylum Chordata; class Mammalia; order Rodentia; family Sciuridae; genus Callospermophilus; species Callospermophilus lateralis. The sequence continues at coordinate 355,858 of NW_027513158.1, forward strand.
AAGTTGGGTCTGCATCTATGTGACCTGGAGGACATGGTTTCTTATTTTCCAATGAACAAGATGAAGCAGTGCTGAATCCTCTCTTTTAGGTAAACTGAGACCACTGGGTACTAAGTGTCTCCCCGTGTGCACACTGAAGCCATTTGGTCCTCCTCCACTTTTTGTGGTGTTTTTGCTGCTGCACTGTGAGTTTGGTATTTGTTTCCCGAAATACTAGGAACTAAACTGGGACAAAGTGCTGGAGGGAGTTCTGTTACGTGTGGTGGGTCAGGGTCTGCAAGAGAATGCACCAACTAGGCTTCTACCTCTCACAGCTTGCCCAATTGACTGCATGTCCATATCAACCTGATTCTTAATTTTCCTCTGAAAACTCTCCATATAACAAAATGCCTTTACATATAAGGGTCTGCTGGCTGCACCATATCAGTTACAAGCCATTTGAAATCCAATGGTAGATCCACATGGCACTACCATGGATGTTTTATCAAACACCTCCCCACCACTGCTCTAGACCCACTACTCAGCAGACTCCAACTTACTGGCATCTCTGTTCTACACCATTTTTATGAAACTCAGTAAATCAAGGCACTGTCTGGTATACTCATGATCGGCAACAGGACATCCAATGTTTCTCCAGTGCCACCTGGTCATAGGAATTTCAAAAATTTCATGGTATTTATTTAGCCATTTTTCAAGCATGAAGTTGGAGGCACTGTGGGTTTCAATTCATTCAGCAAACATTAAATGGTGAGGAAGCTCATTTCAATGAAATCTCTGGAGAACCCTCACAGGCAAGGCTTCCCAAAGAGTGAACAAAAGGTCACATTAGGCCAGGCCCATTGAGGTCTACAATGTGAGGTCCATGTGTGTTTTGACTCTAAACTATGGCTGCCATTTCTTTAAGAATAAAATCATGTGATATCCTTGCTGAGATTCCCAGGCCTCTGTGGAAATCCACCAGGGCCTAGGTCTCAGTTTCCAAGAGCGACTTTCATGCGTGGCCTCTTAAAATCCCAACAAAATTCATGCCAATGTTTCTCTGAGTTCAGTTTCAAATCCAGTCTCTAAGGGGAATCACACCAGAGTTCAAGCCTACCTGGACCCAGTCATTTTTTCCAATGCCACACAAATGATCAAAATTAAAGTCAAAACACTCCCACATGGCCCTCATCTTTTTCCATATAGTCAATCATCTTAACCTCTGGGTGGAGTTTTCCATGAGGGGCGCAGCCAAAGACAGTGTCCAAAATCAGCTCGTTTGCCCCTCATTTTCCTAAAGTCCGGGTAGCCTGGACACCGTTTCTGTGAACCAGGATTGAACAAATAAGCCTGCCGTTAATACTTCTGTGTTTCTCCAATTTGATGCCTACTGATTTTAGGTATCGATTCTTTAGGTGATTTCGAGTCATGCGAAAACACAAGCACCTCTGCAGGGCTTTGAAGAACTCATTTGACCCAAAGAATCCCTATTCTCATTTGATGGAGTGCAGGAACCTAACAGAGGAAGGAAAGAGACTTCATCCACAATGAATGATATTTTTGCCATTTTGGTTTTGGAAACTCACATGGGATCATTCTTAAGATCCATCAGGTTCTGTGAATCTAAGTCACAGCCACACACAGGTCCAAGAGGCTGATAAAGACACATCCCTTTCCAAAGCAATTAAGCAAAGAGCCACAGGTGAAGCCCATTCATTTCCATTTGAAAACTGTTTTCTTCAGGCTTCACAAAGGAGTGGCCTGAGGCAAAGACCTTCCTGACATTGAGTGCAACACAACAATAAGTAAGCAAAAGGCCCAAAGCAGGGTTTCTGCACTGAGACTTTCCTGGTCACGCTGATATCTGAGTTGTCTGAGATTCTCGCCATTCTCTTCAGCTATCCAGTACATGGCCATGTCACAGAGCTTGGAGGTGGTACATATTTTGGACACAAATCCATGAGCCTATTCTGGAAAGTGTCCAGAATTCAGAAAGAAAACAACAACTTAGAAAGATAGCAGGTGTTGCACATCGATAAGACAAGCTGCAGTCCTTTCATATATTGGGCAGGATGAATTATGGGAAGATTTATACTAGACAGGACACACCCATTAATGCATTCTCTTTTCTAATGTCTACAACAACGAACACAGGGGGATACACAGAAACAGAAAAACTCGGCGTGTCAAATGACTTACTAGAAACTGTCCATTCCAAACCAAACAAACCGCCTTTCCTATCTATTCTCAGAACATGAGACAAAACAACAAACCCACACCCACTCCCCCAAAGGCACCTCCTTCCCCCAAGTAGGTCTGTGACTATCCGGAGTGTCCTCTGACTGGTGGGCCATACTATGTTCCCCCAAAATGGACTGTCTTCTCTCAGATCTTGTTTCATTGACCAACTCTGTGAAGATGTCAGGAAAAAGTGGTTAGACACTACCTGTTTTCTCAGGAAAAATCCATCTTCACAGCTCTCCTGGCATTTGGCCATCCTCACATCATTAGGTACCAAGAAAACTGACTGTCCTTGGTAAATCCAAACAAGTGAGCCCACTGGGACTGGGACTTGGACTGCCTCTGGGTGCCTGGCTTCTTGGATACCAAGTTCAGAGAGTTCCATCACCAAGGAAATGAGGTATGTCACATTCTTTGGAACTGAATGAGGTCCCTGCCTTGGCACCCACTTTGTCCAAACAGTTGCTTCCAAGGGTAACATAAGATGGAGGTTGCCCCTACTTCCTGTGACACTTTCATAAGGTAGAATGTATATCAACAATTGGCACCCGGGAACAGCTCTCCACTCATGCCTGGTTTGGTCCATCATCTCTAAAATAAGAAGAGAGAGGCAGATTCAGACACATCCCTTCATCCTGACCAGGTTCTTTTCCATGGAAGAGGACTTTTGCTCTCTCTGGTGCTTCATACCTGCCTACAACTTCTCCAGGTATCATTTGTGCATGGACATTTGAGGTTCTCATCAGGTGGAAGGCCCCCAACTTTCCTGTATTGTAAGAACCACTCTGTCCCTGCTCTTCTGTAAATTGATTGAGGGAACAGTGTATACTTGGGGTTAAAAACAGGTTTCATTTGGGTTAGGAATGATTCTGTGCGATGAATAATGGTATTGGAAACATGCAATATTTACAAGAATATAGAGTTGAAATATAAGTATGAAAACAGAAATCAAGGTATGATTTGAAGCCCAGAATAGTGTTGCCCTTGATTGGGATACTTAGCTTTGAATTATGTTCTGCAAAGTTGTCTCAGATAATTCGATATACAATGGCATAGGACCTTGTAAATTGGATGATTGAATTTAGAAGAGAACATCCAGTCAAAAAGGGATATTCAGTAGGATTAGGAAGATAGTCGGTAGGTTTAGGAAGAAGAGTGAGTATAGGATTTGGACCAAAAGTTCTTTAGCAATAGACTTTCGGTTATAGAGTGAATGTAAATGTCAACACATATGAAGAGTCAGTCAGTATGTTGAACTGGGGAAAATATGTAGAAAAGCTGATATCAATAGAAACATTACGAAATGAGGCAAAGTATAAAGTGAGTGATAGAATTAGACATTTTCAACAGGGTTGAGTTTGAATATATAAATTAGGAAAAAACAAATATGTAGTCACCAATAGAATTGACAATTGACAGCATTAGGCAACCTGGACATAGATGTTTTTAGAAATCCATGTTCACTTTCTATTTAGGCTTTGGTACAATCATAAGTGTGACCTTTCCATTTTTTGTCCAGAATATTACTGTGATAATGAGGTGACATGAGTATTTCTTTCACCATTTCTGGGAGCAACATATTGAAGATGTAAAATTAGAATTGGTTGTACAAAGAGGTGTACCCTGTTTGTATGAACATAGAGAAAAAGCATGAATTGAAGATACTGTGAATAAATAATATAACTTTTTTGAACTTTAAATAATGCATTGAACTGATATCTGAAAAATTAAAGGAAATCGTATATTGATATACAATCATTAATTCCAACCAGTTATTTATCTAATGGAAATATTAGTGATTTCTTTTATCATGAAGAGTTTGTGAGTTTTGCTTCAAAATGATTATGGAAATTCAAAATAATGTGTTTGGTAAGAAGTCTCATGAAAAGACCAGTCAAGAAACCCTGACAATACATGTGTTCTGAAGCAAGAAGTGATTAAAGTTGAAACAAATGCCTATTAATTTGTGAACTTGTGGGTGAAATGTATATCCTATGATGTGCAAAAACTGAAGAAACAATAATGTACCAGTGTCGAATACAAATGAATGACAAATTACATATCATGTCCCATAGGAGTCTACTTGCATTGATGTTAGACTGGGTCAGTTACTGTAGAATAATTAGGATATGTATGCACCATTCACTGAAGTTAGTTTTCAGTACTAGGAAACAAATATGTATTTCAGGTGCATGAATATTACTGATAATAATCTTGTGAAAAGTTGATTATAAATCCACATACATGAACATGAATGAATTTAGAGAGTGTATATTAGACACATACATTTCATATTTTGAAAAATTTGGAGAGTATATCTATATCTATATCTATATCTACACACACACACACACACACACACACACACACAACACTCACAGACATTAAAAAGTACCAATATAAATGCCAATCGAAATTCATCAGTAAATATATGTCATCCAGAAATGCAAAAATATTTATTTTACTGAATATGACTTTATGTATAACGTTGTTCGACTAGGACGGTCTCCTATAGGTTGAATTTTTATTTCCAACAGCATTTAGGAGGAGTGAACTCTTCTCACAATTTGTATCTGCTAAGACAGCCACCTCACAAAATGTACGTGTGATACCTGCTAGGATTCTATGTATGCATATATATATACATGTGTGAATAGGCTAAAGAAAAGGGAAACAATAATTCACATATTTGTTAAGTTTAAAAACACATGGAGAATATGTCCATTAAAATTTGAATACATTTATAACTCCTACCTTATATAATGCAAATGTCAAGTCCAACTATACAACATGTCTCCTCTGAAGTGCTTGTATTTCTATTGTGTTGGGTTAATTTTCCCCATTATATTAGGATGAATAGTCTGAGTCTACTAGGTATGGCTTAGTGTCAGGAATTCAGCATTTCGAATGGAAAATTGGAAAATGAATCCAATGTGTATGTAAATATATGCTGCACAAATATCCTCCCGCTCTCATCCAGAACAATGCCTTGACATTACCTTCACCCCAAGTAAGACACAATTAGAGGAAAAGAGTTACAAAATCAGTGAATACATATCTGGAATGTAAAATGCTCAGGAGTTCACAACCTTGGAGGTGGTAGAGGAGTTTGCAAAACTAAGGGACAGGGTAAACACTCCACAAATATGGAGCTCTGCTGGCCTAAAAACTTTTTGAGAAACTGCCTCTGAGCTTCCGCCCTTGAAATATATGTTGTTTTCAGGAGATTTGTCTTCCTTTGTAGGGAGACCATCAAAGCTGGGTCTGCATCTGTGTGACCTGGAGGACATGGTTTCTTATTTTCCAATGAACAAGATGAAGCAGTGCTGAATCCACTCTTTGTAGGTAAACTGAGGCCACTGGGGACTAAGTTTCTCCCCATGTGGACTGTAAAGCCATTTGGTCCTCCTCCACTTTTTGTGGTTTTTTTGCTGCTGCACTGTGAGTTTGGTATTTGTTTCACGAAATACTAGGAGCTAATCTGGGACAGAGTGCTGGAGGGAGTTCTGTCACGTGTGGTGGGCCAGGGTCTGCTAGAGAATGCACCAAATAAGCTTCGATCTCTCACAGCTTGCCCCATTTCCCCCTTGTCCATATCAACCTGATTCGTAATTTTCCTCTGAAAACTCTGCATATAAAAAGATGCTTTTACATATAAGGGTCTGCTGGCTGTACCACGTCAGTTACAAGCCATTTGGAATCCAATGGTAGATCCACATGGCCCTACCACGGATGTTTTATCAAACACCTCCCCACCACTGCTCTAGACAGAATACTCAGCAGGCTCCAACTTACTGCCATCCTATTCTACACCATTTTCATGAAACTCCGTAAATCAAGGCACTGTCTGGTATACTCATGATCAGCAACAGGACATCCAATGTTTCTCCAGTGCCACTTGGTCATAGAAATTTCAAAAATTTCATGGTATTTATCTAGCCATTTTTCAAGCATGAAGTTGGAGGCACTGTGGGTTTCAATTCATTCAGCAAACATTAAATGGTGAGGAAGCTCATTTCAATGAAATCTCTGGAGAACTCTCACAGGCAAGGCTTTCCAAAGAGTGGTCAAAAGGTCACATTAGGCCAGGCCCATTGAGGTCTACAATGTGAGGTCCATGTGTGTTTTGACTCTCAACTATGGCTGCCATGTCTTTAAGAATAAAATCATGTGATATCCTTGCTGAGATTCCCAGGCCTCTTTGGAAATCCACCCGGGGCCTAGGTCTCAATTTCCAAGAGCGACTTTCATGCGTGGCCTCTTGAAATTCTAACAAAATTCATGGCAATGCTTCTCTGAGTTCAGTTCTAAAACCCAGTCTCTAAGGGGAATCACACCAGAGTTCAAGCCCACGTGGACCCAGTCATTTTTTCCAATGCCACACAAATGACCAAAATTAAAACCGAAACACTCCCACATGGCCCTCATCTTATTCCATATAGTAACTCATCTTAACCTCTGGCTGGAGGTTTCCATGAGGGGCACAGCCATAGACAGTGTCCAAAATCAGCTCGTTTTCCCCTCATTTGCCTAAAGTCAGGGTGGCCTGGACACCGTTTCTGTGAACCAGCAATGATCAAATAAGCCTGCCGTTAATTCTTCTGTGTTTCTTCAATTTGAGGCCTACTGATTTCAGGAATAGATTCTTTATGTGATTTAAAGTTATTCGAAAACCCAAACACATCTGCAGAGATTTGAAGAACTCATTTGACTCAAAGAATCCCTATTCTCACTAGATGGAGTTCAGGAACCTAACAGAGGAAGGCAAGAGACTTCATCCACAATGAATGATTTTTTGCCCTTATGGTTTTGGATGCACGCATGGGATCATTCTTTAGATTCATCGGGTGCTGAGAATCTAAGTCACAGCCAAACACATGGCCAAGAGGCTGATTCAGACACATCCATTCTCAAAGCAATGAAGCCAGAAGCCACAGGTGATGCCCATTCATTTGTATTTGAAAACTGTTTTCTTCAGGTTTCACAAAGGGGTGGCCTGAGGCAAAGACCTTCCTGACATTCAGTGCAACACAACAATTAGTAAGCAAATTGCCCAAAGCAGGGTTTCTGCACTGAGACTTTCCTGGTTACACTGATATCTGAGTTTTGTGAAATGCTCGCCATTCTCTTCAGCTATCCATTACATGGACATGTCACAGAGCTTGGAGGTGGTACATATTTTGGACACAAAACCATGAGCCTATTCTGGAGAGTGGCCAGAATTCAGGAAGAAAACAGCATCTTAGAAAGATAGTAGGTGTTGCACACCGATAAGACAAGCTGCAGTCCATTCATATATTGGGCAGGATGAATTATGGGAAGACTTATACTAGACAGGACACATCAATTAATGCATTCTCTTTTTAATGTCTACAACAACGGACACATTGGGATACACCGAAACAGAAACACTCGCCTTGTCAAACAACTTACTAGAAACTGTCCACTACAAACCAAACAAACCGCCTTTCCTACCTATTCTCAGAACATGAGACAAAACAACAAACCCACACCCACTCCCACAAAGGCACCTCCTTACCCCAAGTAGGTCTGTGACTATCCGGAGTTTCCTCTGACTGCGGGCCATACTATGTTCCCCCGAAATGTCCTGTCTTCTCTCAGATCTTGTTTCCTTGTTCAACTCTGTGTAGTTGTCAGGAAAAAGTGGTTAGCCACTACCTGCTTTCTCAGGAAAGGTCCCTCTTTAGAGTTCTCCTCCCATTAGGCCATCCTCACATCAGTAGGTACCAAGAAAACTGACTCTGTCCTTGGTAAATCCAAACAAGTGAGCCCACTGGGACTGGGACTGGGACTGCCTCTGGGTGCCTGGCTTCTTGGATACAAATTTCAGAGAGTTCCATCACCAAGGAAATGAGGTATGTCACTTTCTTTGGAACTGAATGAGGTCACTGCCTTGGCAACCACTTTGTCCTAACTGTTGCTTCCAAGGGTCCCATGAGATGGAGGCTTCCCCTACTTCCTGTGACACTTTCACAAGGTAGAATGGTATATCAACCATAGGCACCCAGGAACAGCTCTCCACACAGGCCTGGTTTGGTCCATCTTCTCTACAATCAAAAGAGAGAGGCTGATTCAGACACATCCCTTCATCCTGACCAGGTTATTTGCCATGGAAGATGACATTTGCTCACTCAGGTCCTTCATACCTGCCTACAACTTCTCCAGGTATCATTTCTGCATGGACCTTTGAGGTTCTCAGCAGGTGGAAGATCCCATAATTTCCTGTATTGTAAGAACCACTCTGTCCCTGCTTTTCTGTAAAATGAGATTGAGGGAACAGTGTGCGCTTAGGGTTAATAACAGGTTTGATTTGGGTTATGAATCATTCTGTGTGATGAATAATGGTATTGGGAACCTGTGATATTTACAAGAATATAGATGTGAAATAAAAGTATGAAAACAAAAATCTAGGTATGATTTGAAGCCCAGAAGGGTTTTCCCCTTGATTGGGATACTTAGCTTTGAATTATGTTCTGCAAAGATGTCTCAGATAATTCGATATACAAGGGAGTAGGACCTGGTACCTATGATGATTGAATTTAGAAGAGAACATCCAGGCAAAAAGTGATAATCGTTAGGATTAGGAAGATAGTCGATAGCTTTAGGAAGAAGAGTGAGTATAGGATTTGGACAAAATGTTCTTTACCAGTAGGGTTTCGGTTATGGAGTGAATGTAGATGTCAGTACATATGAAGAGTCAGTCACTATGGTGAACTGGGGAAAATATGTAGAAAAGCAGATATCAATAGAATCATTACAAAATCAGGCAAAGTATAAAGTGAGTGATAGAATTAGTCATTTTCAGCAGGGTTGAGTTTGAATATATAAATTAGATGGAAACAAATATGTAGTCACCAACAGGAATGACAATTGATAGCATTAGGCAACCTGGACATGGATGTTTTTAGTAATCTATGTTCACTTTCCATTTAGGCTTTGGTACAATCATAAGAGTGACCTTTCCATTTTTTTGTCCAGAATATTACTGTGATAATGAGGTGACATGAGTATTTCTTTCACCATTTCTGGGAGCAATATATTGAATATTTAAAATTAGAATTGGGGGTACAAAGAGGTGTACCCTGTGTCTATGAACATAGAGATAAAGCATGAATAGAACATACTGTGACTAAATAATACAACTTTTTTGAACTTTAAATAATGAATTGAATTGATATCTGAAAAATTAAAGGAAATCATATATTGATACACAATCATTCATTCCAACCAGTTATATATCTCATGGAAATATTAGTGTTTTGGTTTATCATGAAGAGTGTGTGAGTTTTGCTTCAAAAGTGATTATGGAAATCTAAAATAATGTGTTTGGAAAGAAGTCTCATGAAAAGACCTGTCAAGAAACCCTGACAATACTTGTGTTCTGAAGCAAGAAGTGATTAAAGTTGAAACAAATGCCTATAAATTTGTGAACTTGTGGATGAAGTGTATAACTTAAAATGTGCAAAAACTGAAGAAATAATAATGTACCATTGTTGAATACATATGAACGTCAAATTACATATCATGTCCCATAGGAGTCTACTTGCATTGATGTTAGACTGGGTCAGTTTCTGTAGAATAATGAGGATTTGTATGCCCCATTCACTGAAGTTAGTTTTCAGTACTAGGAAACAATTATGTATTTCAGGTGGATGAATATTTCTGATTATAATCTTGTGAAAAGTTGATTATAAATCCACATACATGAACATGAATGAATTTAGAGGGTTTACATTAGACACATATATTTTATATTTTGAAACATCTGCAGAGTGTACAGATATATTATACACACACACACAAAAAAAAAAACACTCACATACATTTAATAGTAGCAATATATATGCGAATCGAAATTCATCAGTAAATATATATCATCCACAGATGCAAAAATATTTATTTTACTGAACATGAATTTATGCATAATGTTCTTCTACTAGGAAGCTCCCCTATAGGTTGAATTTTCACTTCCAACAGCGTTTAGGAGGAGTGAACTCTTCTCACAGTTTGTATATGCCAAGTCAGCCACCTCAAAAATGTACGTGTGATACCTGGTAGGATTCTATATGTGCATATAAATATACAAGTGTGAATAGGCTAAAGAGAAAGGGAAACAAGAATTCTCGTATTTTTTAAGTTTAAAAACTCAGGGAGAACTTCTTCGATTAAAAATTGACTAGATTTATAACTTTTACCTTATATAATGCAAAACGCAAGTCCAACTATACAACATGCCTCCAATGAACTGCTTGTATTTCTATAGGTTTGGCTTATTTTTCTCTATCATATTAGGATGAGTTGTCTGAGTCTAGTAGGTATGGGTTAGTGTCAGGGATTCAATATTTCAAAATGAAAATTGGAATATGAATCCAATTTGTATGCATATATATGCTGCACAAATATCCTCCCACTCTCATCCAGAACAATGCCTTGACATTACCTTCACCCCAAGTAAGACAAAATTAGAGGAGAAGAGTTAGAAAATCAGTGAACACATATCTGGAATGGAAAATGCTCAGGAGTTCACAACCTTGGAGGTTGTAGAGGAGTTTCCAAAAGCAAGGGATAGGGTAAACACTCCACAAACATGGAGCTCTGCTGGCCTAAAAGCTTTTTGAGAAACTGCCTCTGAGATAGGGCACTTGAAATATATGTTGTTTTCAGGAGATTTGGCTTTCTTTGTAGTGAGACCATCAAAGCTGGGTCTGCATCTATGAGACCTGGAAGACATTGTTTCTGATATTTCAATGAACATGAGGCAGCAGTGCTGATATTTTTCTTTTTAAGTAAACTGTGGCCTCTGGGGTCTAAGTGTCTCCCCGTTGAACTGTGAAGCCATTTGGCCCTCCTACACTTTTTGTGGGGTTTTTGCTGCTGCACTGGTAGTTTGGTATTTGCTTCATAAAATAGAAGGAGTTCAACTGGGACACAGTGCAGGAGGGAGTTCTATCACGTGTGGTGGGTCAGGGACAGCATAAAAATGCACCAACCAATCTTCTATCCCTCAAAGCTTGCCCCATTGCATCCTTGTCCATAGCAACCTGATTCTGAACATTGCCCTGAATCCTCTCCATATAACAAGATGCCTTTACTTATAAGGGTCTGCTGGCTGCACCATGTAAGCCACAAGCCATTTGTAAGCCAATGGAAGATCCAAATTGCTCCAACACAGAAGTTTTATCACACTCCTGCCCACCACAACTCTAGGCCCACTTCTCAGGAGGCTGCAACTTACTGGGACCTCTGTTCTACACCATTTTCATAAAACCCAGTCAAGCAAGGCACTGTCAGGTACATCCATGATCAGCAGCAGGACATCCAAAGGTTTTCTAGTGCAACCTAGTCGTGGGAATTTCAAAAAATTCACGGTATTTATCTAGAAATTTTTCAAGGATGAAGTTGGAGGCACTGTGGGTTTCAATTTATTCAGGAACCATTAAATGGAGAGAAAGATTATTTCAATGAAAGCTCTGGAGAACCCTCACAGGCAAGGCTTCTCAAAGAGTGGACAAAAGGTCACATTTAGCCAGGCCCATTGAGGTCTACAATGTGAGGTCCATGTGTGTTTTGACTCTCAAATATGGCTGCCAAGTCTTTCGAATGAAATCATGTGATACCTTGGCTGAGATTCCCAGTTCTCTGTGCAAAGCCACTCTGGCGCTAGTTCTCAGTTTCCAAGGGTGACTCTCATACATGGCCTCTTTAATCCCAACACAATACATGGCAATACTTTTCTGAGGTCAGATTCTGAACTCAGTCTCTAAGGGGAATCACACCAAAGTTCAAGCCCAGGTAGACCCAGTTATGTCTTCCAACTGCCACACAAATATCCACAATTAAATCCAAAACACTCCCACATGTCACTCATCTTTTCTAAATACACACTCATCATAACCTCTGGCTGGAGGTTTCCATGAGGGGTGCGGCCCAAGACAGTGTCCAAAATAACCACCCTTGCCCCTCATTTGCCTAAAATCAGGATGGCCTGGACATCCTTCCAGTGAACCAGGAGTGATCAAATTGGCCGGCCATTAAGATGGCACTGCTTCTCCAATTTGAAGCCTACTGACTGTGGGGCTTAGAGTCTTTATGTGATTTGGAGTCATGAGAAAAATCAAGCACTTATGGGCTATCCTCTGCAGGGTTTTGAGGAACACATTTGAACCAAATGATCACTATTCTCACTTGATGAAGGTCAGGAACCTTACAGAGGAATGTGAGAGACTTCATCCAAAATGAATGCTCTTTTGTCCATTTTGGTTTTGGATGCACACATGGGATCTTTCTTTAGATCCATCAGGTGCTAAAAATCTAAGCCGCAGCCTCACACAGGGCCAAAAAGCTGATTCAGACACATCCCTTTCCAAAGCAATTAAGCAAAGAGCCAGAGGTGATGCCCTTTCATTTCTGTTTGAAAACTATTTCTTTTGGCTCTACAAAGGTGTGGCCTGAGGCAAAGATGTTCCGGACATTCAGGGCAACAGAACAATTGGTAAGCAAAAGGCCCAAAGCAGGGTTTCTCCATTAGAATTTTCTGGTCACACTCATATCTGAGTTTTCTGAGATGCTCCCATTCCCTTCAGCTATCCAGTACATGGCCAAGTCTCAGAGCTTGGAGGTGGTACATATTTTGGACACAAAAAAATGAGCCTATTCTGGAAATTGGCGAGGATTCAGGAAGAAAACAGGAACTTAGCAAGATTGTAGGAGTTGCCCACGCATAAGTCAAGCCACAGTCCATTCATAAATTGGGCAAGATGAATCTTGGGAAGCTTTCTACTAGTCAGAACACATACAATGATTCATTCTCTTTTCTAATGTCTAAAACCCCGGACACAGTGGGATACACAGACATAGAGACACTGGCCTTGTCAAACGACTTACCAGAAACAGTTCACTCCAAAACAAATAAACTGCCTTTCCTACCTATTCTCAGAACATGAGACAAAACCTCAAACCTACACCCACACACACAAAGGCAGCTCCTTCCCCCAAGTAGGTCTGTGACTATCAGGAGTGTCCTCTGACTGGTGGGCCATACTATGTTCTGATGAAATCGCCTGTCCTGTGTCAGATATGGTCTCATTGGCCCAATCTGTGAAGTTGTCACTAGCCAGCTGTGAGCCACTACCTGCTTTCTCAGGAAAGGCCTCTCTTCAGAGCTTTCCTGACATTTGTCCATCCTCACATCAGTAGGTACTCAGAAAGACTGACTCTGTCCTTGTTAAATCCAAACAAGTGAGACCACTGGGACTGGGAATGGGACTGGCTCTGCGTGCCTGGCTTCCCGGATCCCAAGTTCAGAGAGTTTCATCACCAAGGAAGTGAGGTGAGATTAATCTCTTCAGGAATTTAATGAGGTCACTGCCTTGGCAACCACTTTGTCCTAACAGTTGCTTCCAATAGTACTATGAGATGGAGGCAGCCCTTACTTCCTGTGACACTTTCAAAAGTTAGAATGGTATATCAACCATAGGCACCCAGGAACAGCTCTCCACACATGCCTGGTATGGTCCATCTTCTCTACATTAAGAAGAGAGAGGCTTATTCAGACAAAACCCTTCATCTTGGAAAGGTTGTTTGAGATGGAAGATAACTTTTTCTCTCTCAGGTCCTTCATAGCTGCCTAATCTTCTCCAGGGATCAAACCTGCATGGACCTTTGAGGTTCTCAGCAGGAGGCAGATCCCCTACATTCCTGTATTGTAAGACGAACTCTGTCCCTGCTCTTCTGTAAAGTTAGGTTGAGGGAAGAGTGTATGGTTAGGGTTATTAACATGTTTGATTTGGATTACGAATCCTTCTGCAGGATGATTAATAGTATTGGGAACCTGTGATATTTATAAGATTATAGAGGTGAAATATAAGTATGAAAACAGAAATGTTGGTAAGATTTGAAGCCCAGAAGGGCATTAGGCCCTTGATTGGGATACTTAGCTTTTAATTACGTTCTACACAGATGTCTCAGATAAATTGATAATCAATGGCATAGGACCTTATACCTTGGATGTTTGATTTTAGAAGAGAACATCCACTCAAATTGAGATAGTCGGTGGGATTAGGAAGATAGTCGGTAGGTTTATAAAAAAAGAGTGAGTATAAAAATTGGACAAAAAGTTCTGTAGCATTAGGGTTTCGGTTATAGAGTGAATATAAATGTCAGCACATGTGAAGAGTCAGTCACAATGATTAACTGGGGAAAATATGTAGGAAGGAAAATATCAATAGAGACATTACGAAATGAGGCAATTATATAGTGAGTGATAGGATTAGACATTTTCAACAGGGTTGAGATTGAATACATAATCTTAGGAAGAAACAAATATGTAGTCACCAATAGGAATGACATTTGAAAGCATTAGGCAACCTGGACATGGATGTTTTTAGTAAGCCATGTTCACTTTCAATTTAGGATTTGGTACAATCATAAGTGTGACCTTTGCATTTTGTGCCCAGAAAATTATTGTGATCAAATATATATGTAGATCATATGATGTGTGTATTTCTTCCACCATTTCTGGGAGCAATATTTGAGGACACATAAATTAGTATTGTGGGTACCAAGTGGTGTACCCTGTGTCAATGAATATAGAGATAATGCATGAATAGACCATAGTGTGAATAAACAATATAACTTTTTTCTCTTTAAATAATGGATTGAATTGATATCTTAAAATATATAGGAAATCATATATTGACATACAATCATTCACTCCAACCAGTTACATATATAATGGTAATCTTAGGGTTATTGTTTATCATGAAGTGTGTGTGAGTTTTGTTTCAAAAGTGTTTATGGAAATCGAAAATAATGTGTTTGGAAAGAAGTCTCATGAAAAGACAAGTCAAGAAATATGGAGGAATCCATGTGTTCTGAAGCTGGAATTGATTGAAAGTGAAACAAATGCCTATAACTTTCCTAAATTGTGGATGAAATATATATCCTGTGATGTGCATAAACTGATGAAATAGTAATGTACCAGTGTTGAATAAAAATGAAGGTCAAAGTACACATCATGTCCCATAGGAATCTACTTGCATTGATGTTAAACTGGGTCAGTTACTGTAGAAATATTAGGATTGCATGCATTATTCACCATAGTTAGTTTTATTTCATTTTTATTTATGGTTGTTCAAAACATTACATAGTTGTTGTTATAACATATTTCACACTTTGATTCAAGTGCGTTATAAACTCCCATTTTTACCCCGTGTACAGATTACAGAATCACATCAGTTACACATCTATTGATTCACATATTGCCATACTAGTGTCTATTGAATTCTGTTGCCTTTCCTATCCTCTACTATCCCCCCTCCCCTCCCCGCCCCTCCCCTCTTCTCTCTCTACCCCCTCTACTGTAATAAATTTGTCCCCATTGTATTATTTTTCTCTTTCCCCTCACTTTCTCTTGTATGTAATTTTGTATAACCCTGAGGGTCTCCTTCCAATTCCATGCAATTTTCCTTCTCTCTCCCTTTCCTTTCCACCTCTCATCCCGCTTTAATGTTAATCATCTTGTCATGCTCTTCGTCTCTCCTCTGTTCTTAGTTACTCTCCTTATATCAAAGATGACATTTGGCATTTGTTTTTTAAGGATTGGTTAGCTTCACTTAGCATAATCTGCTCCAATGCCATCCATTTCCCTCCAAATTCTATGATTTTTTTTATTTTTCAATGCAGAGTAATACTCCATTGTGTATAAATGCCACAGTATTTTATCCATTCTTTCATTGAAGGTTATCTAAGTTGGTTTCACAGTCTTGCTGTTGTGAATTGTTCTGCTATGAACATCGATGTAGCAGTGTCCCTGTAGCATGCTGTTTTTAGGTCTTTAGTGAATAGACTGAGTAGGGGAATAGCTGGGTCAAATGGTGGTTCCATTCCCAGCTTTCCAAGAAATTTTCATACTGCTTTCCAAATTGGCTGCACCAATTTGCAGTCCCACCAGCAATGTAGAAGTGTACCTGTTTCCCCACATCATTGCCAGAACTTGTTGTTTGACTTCATAATGGCTGCCAATCTTACTGGAGTGAGATGGTATCTTAGGGTGGTTTCGATTTGCATTTCTCTGACTGCTGGAGATGGTGAGCATTTTTTCATGTACTTGTTGATTGATTGTAAGTCCTCATCTGATAAGTGTCTGTTGAGGTCCTCAGCCCATTTGTTGATTGGGTTATTTGTTATCTTATTGTCTAATTTTTTGAGTTTTTTGTATACTCTGGATATTAGGGGTCTATCTGAAGTGTGAGGAGTAAAGATTTCTTCCCAGGATGTAGGCTCCCTATTTACCTCTCTTATTGTTTCTTTTGCTGAGAAAAAACTTTTTAGTTTGAGTAAGTCCCATTTGTTGATTCTAGTTATTAACTCTTGTGCTATGGGTGTCCTATTGTGGAATTTGGAGCCCGACCCCACAGTATGTACATCGTAAGCAAATTTTTCTTCTATCAGACACTGTGTCTCTGATTTGATATCAAGCTCCTTGATCCATTTTGAGTTAACTTTTGTGCATGGCAAGAGAAAGGGATTCAGTTTCAATTTGTTACATATGGATTTCCAGTTTTCCCAACACCATTTGTTGAAGATGCTATCCTTCCTCCATTGCATGCTTTTAGCCCCTTTATCAAATATAAGATAGTTGTAGTTTTGTGGATTGGTTTCTGTGTCCTCTATTCAGTACCATTGGTCCACAAGCCTGTTTTGGTACCAGTACCATGCTATTGTTGTTACTATTGCTCTGTAGTATAGTTTGAAGTCTGGTATCGCTCTACCGCCTGATTCACACTTCCTGCCTAGCATTGTTTTTGCTATTCTGGAACTTTTATTTTTCCATATGTATTTCATGATTGCTTTCTTTATTTCTACAAGAAATGCCTTTGGGATTTGATTGGCATTGCATTAAACCTATAGAGAAATTTTGGTAATATCACCATTTTGATGATGTTAGTTCTGCCTTTCCATGAACAGGGTATATTTTTACATCTTCTAAGATCTTCTTATATTTCTCTCTTTAGGGTTGTGTAGTTTTCATTGTATGAGACTTTCCCCTCTTTTGTTAGGTTGATTCCCATCTTTTTTTTTTTAGGATATTGTGAATGGAGTGGTTGTTCTCATTTCCATTTCAGAGGATTTGTCCCTGATATAGAGGAATGCCTTTGATTTATGCGTGTTGATTTTATATCCTGCCACTTTGCTGCATTCATTTATTAGCTCTATTAGTTTCTTTGTAGACCCTTTTGGGTCTGCTAGGTATAGAATCATGTCATCTGCAATAGTAATAATTTAAGTTGTTCTTTTCCTATTTTTATGCCTTTAATTTCTTCCGTCTGTCTAATTGCTCTGGCCAGTGTTTCGAGAACTGTATTGAACAGAAGTAGTGAGAGAGGGCATCCCATTCTTGTTCCAGATTTTAGAGGGAATGCCTTCAATTTTTCTAGATTCAGAATGATGCTAGCTTGAGGATTAGCATAGATTGCTTTTACAATATTGAGGTATGATCCTGTTATTCCTAGTTTTTCTAGAGTTTTGAAGATAAAGGGATGCTGTACTTTGTCGAATGCTTTTTGTGCATCTATCGAGATGATCATATGGTTCTTATTTTTAAGTCTATTGATGTGGTGAATAACATTTATTGATTTTCGTATATTGAACAAGCCTTGTATTCCATGGATGAATCCTACTTGATCATGGTGCACAATTTTTTTAATATGTTTTTGTATCTGATTCACCAGAATTTAATTAGGGATTATTGCATTTAGATTCCTTAGGGATATTGGTCTGTAGTTTTCTTTGTTTGAAGTGTTTATGTCTGGTGTAGAAATCAGGGTGATATTGGCCTGGTAGAATGAATTTGGAAGATCTTCCTCTTTTTCAATTTCCTGAAATAGCTTGAAAAGTATTGGTATTAGTTCATATTTAAAGGGTTTGTAAAACTCTGCTGTATACCCATACTGTCCTGGTCTTTTCTTAGTTGGTAATCTTTGGATGGTTTCTTCTATTTCCTCAATTGATACTGGTCTGTTTAGGTTGTCTATATCCTCCTGACTCAATCTGGACAGATCATATGACTTAAGAAATTTTTCGATGCTTTCACTATCTTCTATTATATTGAGTATAACGAATCAAATTAATTTCTGATTATCTTCTGTATTTCAGAAATATCTGCTGTGATTGCCAGGGGGTGACAAATAACTTGTGTAGATTGATACAGCAGGAATGGAAGCCGTTTATTGTAGCATCTGAGCGATATTTATACATTTTATATAGCTTATCTAATTAGCATAAAATAGATCCAGCAGTGAACCAATAAGGAATCTCCACACTTAATGGCTTGCTTTTGTTACTTCACAAACCACTCTCTATGGCATTTTTCTAGGCGCCATCCAGACTTGTTTACAGACCCTAACATTTCTCTGGCAAAATACCAGGTGCCATCCTGACTTGTTTATATACCTTAACATGTGATGTTGCCCTTTTCATCCCGTATGCTAGTAATTTGAGTTTTCTCTCTTCTTCTCTTCATTAGCATGGCTAAGGGTCTGTCGATTTTATTTATTTTTTCAAAGAACCAACTTTTAGTTTTCTCAATTTTTTCAATTGTTTCTTTTGTTTCGATTTCATTAATTTCAGCTTTGATTTTAATTAAATCTTACCTTCTACTTATTTTGCTGTTGTTTTCCTCTTCTTTTTCTAGGATTCTGAGATGAAGTATGACATCATTTATTTGTTTTGTTTTTTTTTTCTTCTTTTAAGGAATGAAATCCAAGCAATGAATTTTCCTCTTAGAACGGATTTCAGTGTGTCCCATAGATTCTGATATGTTGTGCCTGTGTTTTCATTTATCTCTAAGAATTTTTTAATTTCCTCCTTGATGTCTTCTATAACCCATTGATCATTCAGTAACCTATTGTTCATTCTCCAAGTGATGCATGATTTTTCCTTCCTTCGTTTATCATTGATTTTTAGTTTATATTAGATTATGATCAGATAAGATGCATGGTATTATCTCTACTTCTTTATATTGTCTAAGAATTGCCCTGTGACATAATATATGATCTATTTTTGAGAAGGATCCATGTGCTGCTGAGGAAAAATGTAACTGCTTGATGTTGAGGAGTATATTCGATATATGTCAATTAAGTCTAGGTTATTAATTGTGTTATTGAGTTCTATAGTTTTCTATTTCAACTTTTGTTTGGAAGACCTGTCCAGTGGTGAGAGAGGTGTGTTGAAGTCTCCCATGATTATTGTATGGTGGTCTATTAGACTCTTGATCTTGAAAAAAGTTTGTTTGATGGACATAGCTGCACCATTGTTTGGGGCATATATATATTTATAATGGTTATGTCTTGTTGGTGTATGGTTCTCTTGAGCAGTATGTAGTGTCCCTCTTTATCCCTTTTGATTAACTTTGGCTTGAAATCTATTTTATTTGATATGAGTATGGACACTCCTGCTTGTTTCCGAAGTCCATATAAGTGATATGATTTTTCCCAACCTTTCACCTTCAGTCTATGTATGTCTTTTCCTATCAAATGCGTCTCCTGTAGGCAGCATATTATTGGGTCTTGTGTTGTGATCCATTCTACTAGCCTGTGTCTCTTAATTGGTGAGTTTAAGCCATTAACATTTACGGTTATTATTGAGATAATGGTTGTTCTTCCAGCCCTATTTGTTTATTTATGTTATTAAACATTGATTGTTTTCTACATTGATTATTTCCCCCTTTTACTGTACTACCTCCCACTGTTGGTTTTTATTGTTATTTTCCATTTCCTCTTCCTGTAATATTTTGCCGATGATGTTTTGAAGAGATGGTTTTCTAGCTACAATTTATTTTAACTTTTTTTTTAACATAGAAGGTTATGATTTTATCTTCCATCCTGATGCTTAATTTCACTGGATACACAATTCTTGGTTGGAATCCATTTTCTTTCAGTGTTTGAAAAATGTTAATCCAGGATCTTCTAGCTTTCAGAGTCTGTGTTGAAAGATCAGCTGTTATCCTGATTGGTTTACCCCTAAATGTAATCTGCTTTTTTTTTCTCTTGTAGCATTTAAATTTCTCTCCTTATTGTGTACGTTGGGCATCTTCATTATAATGTGTCTAGGTGTGGATCTCTTATGATTTTGCACATTCGGCGTCCTGTAGGCTTCTAGGACTTGGGAGCCAGTCTGATTCTTCAAGTCTGGGAAGTTTTCTCGTATTATTTCATTGAATACATTGCTCATTGCTTTGGTTTGGACCTCTATACCTTCCTGTATTCCAATGACTCTTAAGTTTGGTCTCTTTATGTTATCCCGTATTTCTTGGATATTCTGTTGATGGTTTCTTAACAGTCTTGCTGAGCTGTCTATGTTCTTTTCAAGTTGGAATACTTTGTCTTCATTGTCTGATGTTCTATCTTCTAAGTGTTCTACTCTGCTGGTAGTATTCTCAATTGAGTTTTTAAGTTGGTTTATTGCTTTCTGCATTTCTAGGATTTCTGTTTGTTATTTTTTACAACCTCTATCTCCCTGTATAGCTGATCTTTTGCTTCTTGGATTTGTTTATGTAATTCATTGTCGAAGTGATTTTTCATTGTCTGATTTTGCTGTCTAATGTCTTCCTTGAGACTCCAGATCATCTGAAGCATGTATATCCTGAGTTCTTTATCTGACATTCCATTTACTGCAGCTATTACCTCTTCTAAAGTTGTGCTGACCTGCATTGCTTGTGGTCCTTTTTTCCTTGTCTTATCATACTGCTCGCTTTTCTTTCTGCTTGGTGAAACTGTTGTGATTTGAAATTTTCCTCCTATATATTTATATTGCTCTTGTATAGTTGCAAAGTCTCCCTTGCATGGGCGCAGGGGGGCTGTGCTGCTCCTCCAATTAGGGTGATCTAACTACCTTGCTGACGGGCCGCTGGGCTTGTTTTCCTGATCGGTTGCAGGTCTGCCTACCATGCAGGCGCGGGAGGCGGCTCTGCTCTGCCCCTCCTCCAATTGGTGTCACGTGTCTACCAGGCCCGTGGACCCCTGGGGTGTTCTGCCAATCAGTCGCAGGTCTGCCTACCTTGTAGGTGCTGGCGGCGGCTCTGCTCTGCCCCTACTCCAATTGGGGTGACGTGACTACCATGCAGGTGTGTTGCTGGGCCTGTTCCGCCAGTTTGTCGCAGGTCTGCCTACCTTGCGGGCACGGGCAACGGATCTGCTCTGCTCCTATTCCAAATGGGGTGAAGTGTCTGCCGCTCCGGCAGGGCGATGGGCCTCTTCTGCCAGTCAGGTGCAGGTGTGCCTACCTTGCGGGTGCGGGTGATGGCTCTGCTCTGCCACTACTCCATTTGGGGGGTCGTGACTACCATGCCGGCAGGTTGTTGGGCCTGTTCTGGGTGCGGGCGAAGGCTCTGCTCTGCCCCTACTAATATTGGGGTGACCTGACTACCATGCCGGTGGGCCACTGGGATTGTACTAGGTGAGGGAGAAGGCTCTGCTCTGCAACTATTCCAATTCGGGTGATTTGACTACCACGCCTGCGGGTCACTGGGCCTGTTCTGGGCAAGGGCGGCGGCTCTGCTCTGCCTCTATTCCAATTGGGGTGACGTGACTACCATGCAGGTGTGTCGCTGGGCCTGTTCCGGGCGTGGGCGGCGGCTCTGCTCTGCCCCTCTGGCTTGATGACAAAGTGAGAGAGACCCGGGTGTTTGTGACTCACTTTCTTTACCAGGAGACCAACTGTTTCTGTCACCGATGGTATCAATGAAGTTATCTCCTCTGCTGCTTTCTGATGACATCAGATCTCTGCCATGTTGGTATCCCATGCAAAAGGCAGCATTTTGTTCCCTTTGCTGGGTGACTAAAGCAATGGGTGAGTTCTGACCGGCACTCACAAGCCCCGTCTCAATCCTGTTGCACTCCCTATGAAGGCTCGGTTGATATTTACCTCCACAGTATTCATCAAGACCCGGACCGAGAAGCAGTTTCTTCAGGTTCTTTAGCCCAGGGCCAGATCAGTTCCGGGAGGCGGAATTCGGCCGCTCTGGGCTCGGTGTATGTTCTAATAGAAGCAGGCTCCAAGACGCAGTTTCTGCGGGTTCTCTAGCACTGAGCCTGAGTAATTTGTCTGCAAGACAAAGGTGAATGGCATCCTGAAATTACCGGTTCTATAGCTGAATAAGCTGCGATCAGTCGAAAACAGGGATGGTGACGTCACCTCTCCAAGATGGTGGCCGCTGGGTTCCTCTGTGGTCTGACTGGTGCGGAGAAACGAGTTGGACTGCATGCTTCCCCGTCTCAAACCCAGAATTCAGCACTGAGCACAGTGATTGCATACCTGGCAGGAGCCCACAGTATCTGCACCACTGTATATTTGCGTTGCTATCTCGTCGTTTCCCAGCACGCACCACAGACTCTAGCCACGGAGCGATTTCCTGAATAAGCCACATGACCTTCTGTGAGGACAAATCACTCGCGTTTGAGTTCCCGTAGCTGATCCTCGTGAGATGGAAATTAGTACACTAGGTTTTGGAGAACCACAATTTTGCTGGAAATTCCTAACAAGATAGGTTTTAGCCATTCTAACTCGTCATTCTCCCGCACAGTGATGCGGTATATGGGGGTGATGCACTCCCTTCGCAGCCATCATATGATCCCCTGAAGTTAGTTTTCAGTACTAGGAAACAAATAAGTATTTCAGGTGGATGAATATTTCTGAGAAAAATCGTTTGAAAAGTTGATTATAAATCCACATACATGAATATGAATGAATTTAGGGAGTGTATAATAAGAAAAATATACTTCATATTTTGAAAAATCTGCAGAGTGAAAAAAATATATATATATATATATGTATATATATACATACACACAGAGACATTTAAAAAGTAGCATTATGTATGCCAATCGAAATTCACCATGAAATATATATCATCCACAGATCCAAAAATATTCATTTTAATGAACATGGATTTATGTCGTTCAACTAAGAAGCTCACCCGTATCTTGAATTTTCGGTTCCAACAGCATTTAGTAGGAGTGATCTCTTCTCACAATTTGTATCTGCCAAGCCAGCCACCTCACAAAATGTACGAGTTATACCAGGTAGAATTCGATATGTGCATATAAAAATACATGTGATGAATAGGCTACAGAGAAAGGGAGACAGTTATTCACATATTTGTTAACTTTTAAAACACATGGAGGACTATTTCAATTAAAATTAGCTAGATTTATAACACCTACCATTTATCATACGAAAGGCAAGTCCAACTATACACCATGCCTCCTGTGAACCTCTTGTATTTCTATTCTGTTTGGGTTATTTTTCTCCATAATATTAGGATTAGAAGTCAAAGTCTATTAGGGTATGTGTTAGTGTCAGGGATTCAGTATTTCGATAGGAAAATTTGAAAATGTATCCAATGTATATGCAAATATGTGCTACACAAAAAACTTCCCACTCTCATTCATAACAATGCCTTGACATTACCTTCGCCCCACATAAGACACAATTAGAGGAGAGGAGTTAGAAAATCTGTGAATACATATGTGGAATGGAAAATGCTCAGGAGTTCACAAATTTGGAGGTGGTAGAGGAGTTTCCAAAAGTAAGGGACAGGGTAAACACTCCACAAACATGAAGTTCTGCCAGCCTGACATCTGGAGAAACTGCCTCTAAGGTTGGGCAATGAAATATATGCTGTTGTCAGGAGCATTAGCTTCATTTGGAGTGAGACCATCAAAGCTGGGTCTTCATCTATGTGACATGAATGACATTGTTTCTTATTTTCCAATGAACATGAGGCATTAGTGCTGAATTTTCTATTTGTATGTAACTTGTGGCCACTGGGGTCTAAGTGTCTCCCCGTGTGGACTGTAAATCCATTTGGTCATCCTCCACTATTCGTGGTGTTTCTTGCTGCTGCACTGGGAGTTTGGAATTTGCTTCATGAAATACAAGGAGTTCAACAGGGACACAGTGCTGAAGTGAGTTTTGTCAATTGTGGTGGGTCGGGTTCTGCAGGAGAATGCACCAACCAGGCTTCTATCCCACATTGCTTGCCCCATTGACCATAGCAACCTGATTCTGAACATTGCCCTGAAACCTCTCCATATAACAATATGCTTTTACATATAAGAGTCTACTGGCTTCAAAATGTCAGTCACAATCCATTTGCAAGACAATGGCAGATCCACATGGCCCAACACAGATGTTTTATCACACACCTGCCAACCACTGCTCTAGGACAACTACTCAACAGGATCCAACTTACTGGCATCTCTGTTCTACACCATTTTCATAAAACCAAGTCAATCAAGGCACTGTCTTACATACTCATGATCAGCAACAGGACATCCAAATGTTCTCCAGTGCCACCCAGTCATGGGAATTTCAAAAAATTTTATGGTATTTATCTAGCCAATTTTCAAGGAAGAAGTTGGAGGCACTGTGGGTTTCAATTTATTCAGGAACCATTAAATGGTGAGTAAGTTCATTTCAATGAAAACTCTGGAGAATTCTCACAGGCAAGGCTTCCCAAAGAGTGGCCAAAATGTCAGATTAAGCCAGGCCCATTGAGGTCTACAATGTGAGGTCCATGTGTGTTTTGACTCTCAAAAATGGCTGCCAAGTCTTTAAGAATAAAATCATGTGATATCATCGCTGAGATTCCCTGTGATCTGTGGAAAGTCAACTTGGGCCTAGATGTCTTTCCAAGGGCAACTCTCATGCATGGCCATCTAAAATCCCAACACAATTCATGGCAATACTTCTCTGAGATCAGTACCACAACTCAGTCTCTAAGGGGAATCACACCAGGGTGCAAGCCCACGTGGACCCAGTCATCTCTTCAAACCACCATTCAAATGTCCACAATTAAATCCCAAACACTCCCACATGGCCCAAATCTTCTTCCATATATACACTCATCATAACCTGTGGCTGGAGGTTTCCATGAGGGGAGCAGCCCACGTCAGTGTCCAAAATAAGCTTCCTGCACCTCATTTGCCTAAAGTCAGGGTGGCATGGACACCTTTCCTGTAAACCAGGAGTGATCAAATAGTCCTTCCTTTAATACTGCTTAGCTTCTCCAACTTGAGGCCTACTGACTTTGAGGTTTAGATTCTTTAAGTGAATTGGAGTCATGAGAAAAACAAGCACCTATGGGCTAGCCTCTGCTGGGTTTTGAAGAACTCATTTGACCCAAAGGATCCCTGTTCTCACTTGATGGATGTCAGGAACCTACCAGAGGAAGGCAAGAGAGTTAATCAACAATATCTGATCTTTTTGCCATTTTGGTTTTCGATGCATGCATGGGATGTATCTTTAGATCCATCAGGTGCTGAGAATCTAAGCCTCAGCCTCACACAGGGCCAAGAGACTGATTCAGACATATCCCTTTTCAAAGCAATTAAGCATGGATCCACACGTGATGCCCATTCATTTGCATTTGAAAACTGTTTTCTTCAGGCTTCACAAAGTGGTGGCTTGAGGCAAAGTTCTTCCTGACATTCAGGGCAACAGAACAATAGGTAAGCAAAAGGACCAAAGCAGGGTTTCTCCACTGAGACTTTCCTGGTCAACTGATATCTGAGATTTCTGAGATGCTAGCCATTCCCTTCAACTATCTAGTACATGGCCATGTCACAGATATTGGAGGTGGTACATATCTTGGACACAAAACCATGATACTATTCTGGAGTGTTGCCAGAATTGAAGGAGAAAACAGGAAATTATGAAGCTAGTAGGTGTTGCCCATCCATAAGGCAAGCCTGATTCCACTCATATATTGGGCACAATGAATGCTGGCAAGCTTTCTAGTAGACAGGAAACATCCATTGATGCCTTCTCTCTTCTAATGTCTACAATCATGAACACAGTGGGATACACAGACACTCACCTTGTCAAAGGACTTACTAAAAGTAGTCCACTCCAAACCAAACAAACTGCCTTTCCCACCTATTCTGAGAACTTGAGACAAAACCACAAAATCACACCCACACCCACAAAGGCACCTCCTTCCCCCAAGTAGGTCTGTGACTCTCCGGAGTGTCCTCTGACTGGTGGGCCATACTATGTTTCCCCAAAATGACCTCTCCTGTCTCAGTTCTGGTCTGCTTGGCCAACTCTGTGAAGTTATCAAGAGCCAGTGGTGAGACACTACCTGCTTTCTGAGGAAAAGCCCCTCTTCAAAGGTTTCCTGGCATTTGGCCATCCTCACATCTGTAGGTTCAAAGAAAGACTGACTCTGTCCTTGGTAAATCCAAACATATGAGACCACTGGGACTGGGACAGGGACTGTGTCTGGGTTCCTGGCTTCCTGGATCCCAAGTTCAGAGAGTTTCATCACCAAGGAAGTGAGGTGAGGTCACTTCTTTCAGGATCTGAATTACATCACTGCCTTGGCAACCACTTTGCCCTAACAGTTGCTTCCAAAAGTCCCTTTAGGTGGAGGCTGCCCCTGTTTTCCTGTAACACTTTCACAAGTTAGAATGTTATATCAATCATAAGCACCCCGGAACAGCTCTCCACACAGAACTGGTTTGGTCCATCTTGTATACATTAAGAAGAGAGAGTGATTCAGACACAACCCTTCAACCCGACCAGGATGACTGCCATGGAAGATGACTTTTGCTTTCTGAGGTATTTCATAGCTGCCTTCATCTTCACCAGGGATCATTTCTGCATGAACATTTGAGGTTCTCAGCAGGTGAAGATACCCTACATTCCTGTATTTTAAAACCAACTCTGTCCCTGCTCTTCGGTAAAGTTAGTGTATGGTTAGGGTTCATTATATGTTTGATTTGGGTTAGGAATCATTCTGCAGGATGAATAAAGGGATTGGGTACCTGCGATATTTATAAGAATATATAAGTGAAATATATGTATGAAAACGGAAATCTAAGAAAGATTTGAAGCCCAGAAGGGCATTGGGCCCTTGATTGGGATGCATAGTGTTGAATTACGTTCTGTACAATTGTCTCAGTTAAATCGATATACAATGGCATAGGACCTTGTACCTTGGATGATTGAATGTAGAAGAGAACATCCAGTTAAAAAGGGATAGTCGGTAGGATTAGAAAGATAGTCGGTAGGTTTAGGAAGAAGAGTGAGAATATGATTTGTAATAAAAAGCTTCTTTAGCAATAGGGTTTCGTTTAGAGAGTGAATGTAAATGTCAGTACATGTGAAGAGTCTTTCACAATGATGAACTGGGGAAATTATGTAGAAAAGCAGGTATCAATAGAGACATAACGAAATCAGGCAAAGTATAAATGAGTGATAGGATTAGACATTTTCAACAGGGTTGAGTTTGAATATATAATCATAGGAAAAAACAAATATGTTGTCACCAATGGGATTGACATTTGAGAGCATTAGGCAACCTGGACACGGATGTTATTACTTATCCATGTTCACTTTCCTTTTAGGCTTTGGTACAATCATAAGTGTGACCTTTACATTTTTTTTTGTTCAGAATATTTCGGTGGTAAAATGTATATGTAGATCAGGTAACATGAGTATTTCTTTCACCATGTCTGGGAGCAATATTTTGAAGACATATACATTAGTATTAGGGGTACAAAGAGGTGTACCCTGTGTCTATGAATATAGAGATAATGCATGAATAGACGATAATATGAATAAATAATGTATCTGGTTCCACTTTAAATAATGGATTGAATTGAAATCTGAAAATATATAAGAAATCTTATATTGATATATAATCATTCATTTCAACCAGTTATATATCTAATGGTAATATTAGGATTATGGTTTATCATGAAGGGTGTTTGAGTTTTGCTTTATAAGTGATGATGTTAAACGAAAATAATGTGTTTGGAAAGAAGTCTCATGAAAAGACCAGTCAAGAAACATAGAAGAATCATGTGTTCTGAATCAGAAAGTGATTGATCGTGAAACAAATGCCTATAAATTTTCTAACTTTTGAATGAAATATATATCCTATGATGTGCATAAACTGAAGACATCGTAACGTATAAGTGTTGAATAAAAATGAAAATCAAAATACACATCATGTCCCCTAAGAATATACTTGCATTGATGTTAAACTAGCTCAGTAACTGTAGAAATATTAGGTTTTGTTTGCACCTTTCACTGAATTTAGTTTTCAGTACTAGAAAACAAATATGTATTTCAGGTGGATGATTATTTCTGAGAATAATCTTGTGGAAAGTTGATTATAAATACACATATATGAATATGAATGAATTTAGGGAGTGTATAATAAGACACATATATTTCATATTTTAAAAAATCTGGAGAGTGTATATATATATATATACACTCTCATACATACACACTCACATGCACAGATATAAAAAAGTAGCAATACAGGAAATCCATCATGAAGGCAGGCATGGAAAAATCAAGTCTCTGACCTCTTCAGCTGCGCGGGCATCGGGAGTCGTAAACTGTCTAAATGCTGTTTGCTCAGAATCACTAGGCAATGTTGACCTAATGTGGATCTGGTGCGAACATTCTGGGCCCCTCAGAACACACACCGAGCCTGGATCGGCTGCATTCAACCTCCGGTTTGCCTGGTTCTCGTGACTCAGCACTAAGATCCCTCTGAAATAACTGTTCGGCCCTTCTGAACTTTCAGAGGTAAAAGCCAACCAAGCCTTCAAAGGCAGTGGCCACAGGATTGAAACGGCGCTTGGGAGAGACAGTCAGGACCCACCCGTTGCGTTGGTTACCTTGCAAAGGGAACAAACGGTCACCATTTGCATGGGATACCACCATAGCATAGAAATGATGTCACGGGCAGAGGAGATAACTTCATTGAAACCAGCGTGACAGGTGTGTAATCCCCTAGCCATCTCTCTCAACACAGCGGGGAAACCTTAAGGGCCCCTCCCAGCTCTGCCGTAAGGGCCTCTCCCAGCTCTCCCGTGAGCGCGATAGCCAGACCTAGGGAATCAGGATTGGCTCGGGACTAGCGGCGTGGAATTCCGGGCTCCAGATCCCACAAGTGCTGACAATTGAGGTCTCTTACACCACGTACCGGTGGCGTGGCTCCCAGAGGGCAAGAAAATTCGCTGGGGGTCCTCAGCCCCAAGCTCTACAAACTTAGGGTCTGAGGGAGGCAAACAGGGAGAGTGTGCACAGGCGTTCATGAAAACAGGGCTGCCAGGAGTAGAGTTCTGGCTTGTAACCACTATTGTGGTGAGCGTCACAGGTGATCAGGGCATGGCTTGAGGAAGCACAAGAGAAGGCCCTAGGCACTCAGGATTGGAGATCCGCCAAGTCTGGGAGGAAGAGCTGCTGCACAGTGATTGGTTCCCACTTATTCAGAGGAGGAGCTTGGCCCAGTGCACACAGCTCCACATACTGAAAGAGAAGTTAATTGAACTCTATGACTGCATGTATTATTATTATTTTTTTAATTTATATTTTTTATATTTCTTTCATTTTCATTTTTGTTGTTGTTGTTCTTTAACTTTTTTAATGTTTTTATTTTTTTATTTTTTATTTTATCATTATTATTATTAATATTATTTTAAATTTTAATTTTCATTTTTTAATTATAATTATTATTTAAATTTTTTTTCTTTCTTTATTTTCTATTTTTTTCTTTTGTCTTTTCATTTCTTTTCAATTTTCTTATTCTCCCTTCCTTGAATTCTACCTGTCTACTCTCATTCTCTTTAGTGACTTCTTCCCTTCCCTTCTAATATCTTTCCTCCCAAGCATCAAATAAATTTATAAGAGTAAGCAGTAACTCAGCAGTCAAACAAAACAAGAAGTAACATGAGCAGCATAAAAAAGCAAGGAAGAAAAGGAGTACAAACAATGATGGACAGCCTAAATATTCAGAAGGACCTAGAGTCATCAGAAAAATGGTCAAATAAAGAACTCAAGAAATACCTTAGACAGATGGAATGGAACCTTAAAGAGGATACGAGACATCAAAACCAAACAGTGAAAGAACACATTGAAAATGAATTACATAAACAGATATAAAAAGAAATTAAGCATCTTAATTAGGAGATAGAGATTATAAAAAAAATCAAACAATAATTCTAGAAATGAAGGAAATGATAAAACAAATTAAAAACTCAATTGAGAGTATCACTAACAGAGTGGAGCAAGTAGAAGACAGAATGTCAGATAATGAAGACAAAATATATCATCTTGAAAAAAGTCTAGCCAACAAAGAAATGCTGGTAAAAAGTCATGAGAAAAACATCCAAGAGATATGGGATAACATAAGAAAAAAAAAAAACTAATGAGTCATCTGGATAGAGGAAGGTACAGAGATTCAAACCAAGGGAATGAGTAACCTGCTGTATGAAATAATTACAGAAAACTTTCCAGAAATAAAAATGGAAACGGATAAAAAAAATTGTAGATGCTTACAGGACACCGAGCACACAAAATCACAGTAGACCAATGCCAAGACACATTGTTATGAAGATATCCAATATACAGAACAAAGAGAAAATATTAAAAGCTACAAGAGAAAGGAGGCAGATTACAATCAGGGGTAAACCAAAAATGTTAACAACAGATTTTTCATCACAGACGCTGAAAGTGAGAAGATCCTGGAACAACGTATTTCAAACACTTAAAAACAATGGATGCCAACCAAGAAATCTGTATTCAGCAAAATTAAGCTTCAGGTAAGACAACGAAATAAAAACATTTCGTGATAAACAAAAGCTAAAAGAACTTGCAGCCAGAAAACCAGCATTACAAAGCATCTTAAGGAAAACACTACACGAGGAAAAAATGAATATCAACAAAGAAAACCATCAGTGGGAAGTGCCTCATTAATGACAGAGGGCGGGGGAAAAGTTAATCATGGATAAACAAACTAAATTAAAAAAAAAGATAAATAATCAAAGACGGGTGGCAATACAAACCATATATCAATACTAACTCTAAACTTTAATGGCTTAAACTCTCCAATAAAGTGACATAGACTTGTAACGTGGATTAAAAAAAAAAAAATCCAACAATATGTTGCTTCCAGGAGACACATCTGAATGGAAAAGACATACACAGGCTGAAGGTGAAAGGTTGGGAAAATTTATACCATGCACACGGTCCTTGTAAGCAAGCAGGGGTGGCCATCCTCATATGGAATAAAATCGACTTCAAGACTAATTTAATCAAAAGGGATAAGGAAGGACATTATATACTGTTGAAAGGAACCATTCACCAACAAGACATAACAATTATCAATATTTATGCAGCAAATAATGGTGCTGCAACATTTATAAAACAAATTCTCCTCAAGTTCAAGAATCAAATAGACCACAACACAATAATTATGGGAGACTTCAACTCACCTCTCTCACCATTGGACAGATCCTCCAAACAAAAGTTGAATAAAGAAAATATAGAATTCAATATCACAATCAATACCCTAGACTTAACTGACATATATAGAATATATCAACCATCATCAAGTGGATATACTTTTTTCTCACCAGCACATGGATCCTTCTCAAAAATAGACCATATATTATGCCATAGGGCAACACTCAGTAAATATAAAGGGGTGGAGATAATACCATGAATTTTTTTCTGATCACAATGGAATGAAACTGGAAACCAACGGTAAAAGAAGGAAGGAAAAATCCTACATCACATGGAAAATGAACAATATGTTACTGAATGATCAATGGGTTACAGAAGACATAAAGGAGGAAATCAAAAAATTCTTAGAGATAAATGAAAATACAGACACAACATATCAGATTCAATGGGACACAATGAAACAAGATTCAAGAGGCAAATTCATCGCCTGGAGGTCATTCCTCAAAAAAAGAAAAAAACAAAAACAACAAATAAATGAGCTCTCACTTCATCTCAAAGCCCTAGAAAAGGAAGAGCAAAACAACAGCAAATGTAGCAGAAGGCAAGAAATTATTAAAATCAGAGAGTAAATCACGAAATTGAAACAAAAGAAACTATTAAAAAATTAACAAAACTAATAGTTGGTTCTTCGAAAAAATAAATAAGATTGACAGACCCTTAGCCATGCTAACGAGGAGAAGAAGAGAGAGAACTCAAATTACTAACATACGGGATGAAAAAGGCAATATCACAACAGATGCTACATAAATACAGAAGACAATTAGAAATTATTTCGAAAACCTATATTCCAATAAAATAGAAAATAGTGAAGACATTGATACATTTGTTAAGTCATATGATTTGCCTAGACTGAGTCAGGAGGATACACACAATTTGAACAGACCAATATCAATCGATGAAATAGAAGAGGCAATCAAACTACTACCAACCAAGAAAAGCCCAGGATCGGATGGGTATACAGCGGAGTTTTACAAAACCTTTAAAGAAGAATTAATACCAATACTTTTCAAGTTATTCAGAAAATAGAAAAACAGGGAGCTCTGCCAAATTCATTCTATGAGGCCAACATCACCCTGCTTCTGAAACCAGACTAAGACACCTCAATGAAAGAAAACAACAGACCAATATCTCTGATGAACCTAGATGCAAAAATTTTCATTAAAATTCTGGTGATTTGGATACAAAGGCACATCAAAAAAATTGTGCACCATGATCAACTAGGATTCATCCCTGGGATGCAAGGAGGGTTCAATATATGGAAATCAATAAATGTTATTCACAACATCAATAGACTTAAAAATAAGAACCATAAGATGATCTTGATAGATGCAGAAAAACCATTAGAAAAAGTAGAGCATTCCTTTACGTTCAAAACATTAGAAAAACTAGGGATAAAAGGAACATACCTCGACATTGTAAAAACTATCTATGTTAAGCCTCAGGCTAGCATCATTCTGAATGGAGAAAAATTGAAGGCATTCTTTCTAAAATTTGGAACAAGACAGGGATGTCCTCTATCACCACTTCTATTCAATATAGTTCTCGAAAAACTGGCCAGAGCAATTAGAAAGTTGAAAGACATTAAAGACATAAAAATAGGAAAAAAAGAACTTAAATTATCACTATTTGAAGATGACATGATTCTATACATAGAAGACCCAAAAGGGTCTACAGAAAAAAACTACTAGAACTAATAAATGAATTCAGCAATGTGGCTGGAAATGAAATCAACATGCATAAATCAAAGGCATTTCTGTATATCAGCGACAAAACTTCTGAAATGAAAATGAGGAAAAACACTGCATTCACAATATCCTCATAAAAATTAAATACTTGGGAATCAACCTAACAAAAGAGGTGAAAGATTTATACAATGCAAACTACAGAACCCTAAAAAGAGAAGTAGAATAAGATCTTAGAAGATTGAAAAATATACCCTGTTCATGGATAGGCAGAACTAACATCATCAAAATGGCGATATTACTAAAAAGTTGTCTGTAGGTTTAATGAAATGCCAATCTAAATCCCAAATGAATTTTTTGTAGAAATAGATAAACCAATCATGAAATTCATATGGAAAAATAAACGACCCAGAATAGCAAAAGCAATTCTAAGCAGGAAGTGTGAATCAGGCGGTATAGCGATACCAGATTTCAAACTATATTACAGAGCAATAATAACAAAAACAGCATGGTACTGGTACCAAAACAGGCGGGTGGACCAATGGTACAGAATGGATGACACAGAGACTAATCCAAAAAGCTACAACTATCTTATATTTTATAAAGGAGCTAAAAGCTTGCAATGGAGGAAGGATAGCATCTTCAACCAATCGTGCTGGGAAAACTGAAAATCCATATGCAACAAAATGAAACTGAATCCCTTTCTCTCGCCATGCACAAAAGTTAACTCAAAGTGGATCAAGGAGCTAGATTCAAATCAGAGACTCTGCATCTGATAGAAGAAAAAGTTGGTTCCGATCTACATATTGTATGGTCAGGCTCCAAATTCCTTAATAGGACACCCATAGCACAAGAGTTAATAACAAGAATCAACAAATGGGAGTTACTTAAACTGAAAATTTTTTTCTCAGAAAGAGAAACAATAAGAGAGGTAAATATGGAGCCTAGATCATGGGAACAAATTTTTACTCCTCACCCTTCAGATGGAGCCCTAATATCCAGAGTATACAAAGTATACAATGAACTCAAATAATTAGACAATAAGATAACAAATAACCTAATGGGCCAAGGACCTGAACAGACACTTCTCAGAGGAGGACATAGAATCAATCAACAAGTACATGAAAAAATGCTCTCCATTTCTTGCAGTCAGAGAAATGCAAATCAAAACCACCCTAAAATACCATCTCAATCCAGTGAGATTGGCAGCCATTATGAAGTCAAACAACAACAAGTGCTGGCGACGATGTGGGGAAAAGGGTACTCTTGTACATTGCTGATGGGACTGAAACTGGTGCAGCCAATTTGGAAAGCAGTATGGAGATTCCTGGGAAGGCCGGGAATGGAAGCACCATTTGACCCAGCTATTGCCCTTCTCGCACTATTCCCTGAAGACCTTAAAAGAGCGTACTACAGGGATACTGCCAATCGATGTTCATAGCAGCACAATTCACAATTGCTACACTGTGGAACCAACCCAGATTACCTTCAATAGATGAATGGATAAAAAAAAATGGTTTTTTTTAATATACTATGGAGGATTACACAGCACTAAAAAATGAAAAAATAATGGAATTTGCAGGGAAATGCATGGCACTAGAGCAGATTATGCTTAGTGAAGCTAGCCAATCCCAAAAAAACAAATACCAAATGACTTCTTTGATATAATGAGAGCAACTAAGAACAGAGCAGAGAGGAAGAGCATGAAGAAAAGATTAACATTAAGCAGAGACATGAGGTGGGACGGAAAGGTAGAGAAAAGAGAAATTGCATGGTAATGGAGGGAGACCCTTATTGTTACAAAAAAAATACATATAAGAGGTTGTGAGTGTAATGGAAAAATAAACAATAAGTGAAATGAATTACAGTAGGTAGCGTAGAGAGAGAAGATGGGAAGAGAGCGGAGGGGGGATAGTAGGGCATAGGAAAGGTAGCAGAATACAACAGTAACTAATAAGACATTATGTAAAAATATGGATGTGTAACTGATGTGATTCTGCATTCTATATTTGGAGTAAAAATGGGAGTTCATAACCCACTTGAATCTAATGTATGAAATATGATATGTCAAGAGCTTTGTAATGTTTTGAGCAACCAATAAAAGAAAAAAAAGGTAGCAATATATATGCCAATCGAAAATCTTCATCAAATATATATAATCCAAAGATCGAAAAATATTCATTTTACTGAAATGGATTTATGTATAATGTTATTCAACTAGGAAGCTCACCCGTAGGTTGAATTTTCAGTTCCAACAGCGTTTAGGAGGAGTGATCTCTTCTCACAATTTGCATCTGCCAATTCAGCCACCTCACATGTGTGTACAAGTGATATCAGGTAGGATTCTATATGTGCATATAAAAATACATGTGCTGAATAGGCTACAGAGAAAGGGAGACAGGGATTCACATATTTGTTAATTTTAAAAACACATCTAGAACTATTTCAACAGAAAATTGACTAGATTTAAAACTCCTACATTATATAATGCAAAAAGCAATTCCAACTATACACCATGCCTCCTCTGAACTGCTTGTATTTCTATTCTTTTTGGGTTATTTTTCACCATCATTTTAGCATTATTAGTCAGAGACTAGTAGGGTACAGGTTAGTGTCAGGGATTAAGTATTTCAAATGGAAAATTGGAAAATGAATCCAATGTGTATGTAAATATGTGCTACACAAAAATCTTCCCACTCACATCCAGAACAATGCCTTGACATTACCTTCGCCCCAAGTAAGACACAATTAGAGTTGAAAAGTGTAAAAATCTAGGAATACATACATGGAATGGAATATGCTCGGGAGTTCACAACTTTTGAGGTGGTAGAGGAGTTTCCAAAAGTAAAGGACAGGGTAAACACTCCACAAACAAGGAGCTCTGCTGGCCTAAGAATTCTTGGGAAATGGCCTCTGAGGTTGGGATCCTGAAATATATGTTGCTGTCATGAGCTTTAGCTTCCTTTGTAGTGAGACCATCAAAGCTGGGTCTGCATCTATGTGACCGGGAAGAGATGGTTTCTTATATTCCAATGAACATGAGGCAGCAGTGCTCAATTCTCTCTTTGTAGGTAAACTGTGGCCACTGGATTCTAAGTGTCTCCCAGTGGGGACTGTGAAGACATTTGGTCATCCTCCACTTTTCATGGTGTTTTTTGCTGCTGCACTGGGAATTTGGTATTTGCTTCACAAAATATAAGAAGTTCATTTGGGATACAGTGCTGGAGGGAGTTCTGTCACTTGTGGTGGGTCAGGGTCTGCAGGAGAATGCACCAACCAGGCTTCTATCCCACAGAGCTTGCCCCAGTAACCATAGTAAACTTATTCTGAACATTGCCCTTAAAACTCTCCATATAACAGGATGCCTTTACATATAAGGGTCTCATGTCTGCACTATATCAGTCACAAGCCATTTGGAAGCCAATGGCAGATCCACATAGCCCCTCCATGATGTTTTTTCACACACCTTCCCACCACTGCTCTAGGCCCACTACTCAGCAGGCTCCAAATTACTGGCATCTCGTGTTCTACATCATTTTCATGAAACCCAGTTAAACAAGGCACTGTCTGGAATACACATGATAAGCAACAGGACATCAAATTTTCTGCAGTTCCACCTGGTCATGGGAATTTAAAAAATTTCATGGTATTTATTTAGCAATTTTTCAAAAATGAAGTTAGAGGCACTGTGGGTCTCAATTCATTCAGGAACCATTAAGTGTGAGAAAGTTCATTTCAATGAAAGCTCTGGAGAACTCTCAAAGTCAAGGCTTCTCAAAGAGTTACCAAATGGTCACATAAAGCCAGGCCAATTCACGTCTACAATGTGAGGTCCATGTATGTTTTGACTCTCATCTATGGCTGCCAAGTCTTTCAGAATAAAATCATGTGATATCCTGGCTGAGATTCCCAGGCCTCTGTGGAAAGCCACCCTGGGCATAGATCTCAGTTTCCAAGAGTGAGTCTTATGTGTGTCCTCCTAAAATCCCAACACAATTCATGGCTATACTTCTCTGAGGTCAATTCCAGAATGCAGTCTCTAAGGGGAATCACACCAGAGTTCAAGCCCAGGTGGACCCAGTCATCCCTTCCAACCGCCACAAAAATTACCACAATTAAAATCAAAACACTCCCACAGGGCCATCATCTTCTTCCATGTAGACACTCATCATAACCTCTAGCTGGAGGTTTCTATGAGCCCAAGGTAGTGTCCAAAATAAGCTCACTTGCCCCTTATTTGCCTAAAATCATGGTGGCCTGGACACTCTTCCTGTGAACCAGGAGTGATCAAATATTCCTGCTGTTAAAGTGTTCCACTTCTCCAATTTCAGCCTACTGGCTGTAGGGTATAGATTCTTTATGTGATTTGGATTCATGAGAAAATCCAAGCACATATGGGCTAGCCTCTGCAGGGATTTCAAGAACTCATTTGACCCAAAGGATCCCTATTCTCACTTGATGGAGTTCAGGAACCTAAAACAAGAAGGCAAAAATATTCATCCACAATGACTGCTCTTTTGGACATTTTAGTTTTGGAAGAACATGGGATCTTTCTTTAGATCCATCAGGTGCTGAGAATCTAAGCCACAACCTCATACAAGGACAAGAGGCTGATTCAGACACATCCCATTCCAAAGTAATTAAGCAAAGAGCCACAGGTGGGGTCCATTCATTTCCATATGAAAACAGTGTTTTTCAGGCTACAAAATTGGGTGGCCTGAGGCAAAGACCTTTCTGACATTTAGGGTAATAGAAATAGAATTAAGCAAATGGCCCAAGAAGGGTTTCTCCACTGAGACTTTACTGCACACACTGATATCTGAGTTTTCTGAGATGATCTCATTCCCTTCAGCTATCCAGAACATGGCCATGTCACAGAGCCTTGTGGTGTTACATATCTGGGAAACAAAACCATGAGTCTATTCTGGAGAGTGGCCAGAATTCACGTAGAAAACAGGAACTTTAGAAGATAGTAGATGTTGCCCATCCATAAGGCAAGCTGCAGTGCATTCATCAATTGCGCAGTATGAATTGCGGAAGCTTTCAACTAGAGACAACACATCCATTGGTGCATTCTCTTTTCTAATGTCTACAACCATGGATACAGTGGGATACACAGACATAGAAACACTCACAATGTAAAACGACTTACTAGAAACAGTCCACTCCAAACCAAACAAACCACCTTTCCTACCTATTCTCAGAACATGAGAAAAAACCACAAACTCACACCTACAACGGCAAAGGCACTTCCTTCCCCCAAATAGGTCTGTGACTATCCGGAGTGTCTTCTGACTGGTGGGCCATATTATGTTCCCCCAAAATGGCTTGTCCTGTTTCACATCTGGTCTCAATGTCCAACTCCGTGAAGTTGTAAGGAGCCAGCAGTGAGCCACTGCCTGCTTTCTCAGGAAAGGCCCCTCTTCAGAGCTCTGCTGGCATTTGGCCATCCTCACATCAGCAGGTACCAAGAAAGACTGACTATGTCTTTGGGAAAAGCAAACAAGTTAGCCCACTGGGTCTGGAGTGGGACTGGCTCTGGGTGCCTGGCTTCCTGGATCCCAAGTTCAGAGAATTCCATCACCAAGGAAGTGAAGTGAGGTCACTTCTTTCAGGAACTGAATATGGTCACTGCCTTGGTAACCACTTTGTCCTAACAGTTTCTTCCAAGGTTCCCATGAGATAGAGGCTGCCCCAACATCCTGTGACACATTCAGAAGTTATAATGGTATATCAACCATAGGCACCCTGGAACAGCTCTCCACAGAGGCCTGGTTTGGTCCATCTTCTCTACATTAAGAAGAGAGAGGCTGATTCAGACACATCAATTCATCCTGACCAGGTTGTTTGCATGGAAGATGACTATTGCTCTCTCAGGTCCTACATAGCTGCCTACATCTTCTCCAAGGATCATTTCTTCATGGATCTTTGAGGTTCTAAGCAGGTGGAAGATCTTCTACATTTCTATATTGTAAGACCCACTCTGTCGCTGCTCTTAAGTTAGTTATATTGAGGGAACAGTGTATGGTTAGGGTTAATAACAAGTTCGATTTGGGTTACGAATCATTCTGCGGGATGAATAATGGTATTGGCAACCTGCGATATTTACAAGAGTATACATGTGAAATATAAGTATGAAAGCAGAAATCTAGGTAATATTTGAAGCCCAGAAGGGCATTGGGGACTTGAGTGGGATACTTAACTTTGAGTTATGTGCTGCACAGATGTCTCAGATAAATCAATATACACTGGCATCGGACCTTGTACCTTGGATGATTGAATGTTGAAGAGAGCATCCAGTCAAAAACCGATAGTCGGTAGGATTAGGAAGGTAGTTGGTAGATTTAGAAAGAAGAGTGAGCATAGGATTTGGACCAAAAGTTCTTCAGCAATAGGGTTTCGGGTAGAGAGTGTATGTAAATGTCAGCACATGTGAAGAGTCAGTCACAATGATGAACTGGGGAAAACATGTAGGAAAGCAGATATCAATAGAGACATTAGGAAATCAAGCAAAGTATAAAGTGTGTGATAGGGTTAGACATTTTCAACAGGTTTGAAGTTGAATATATAATCTTAGGAAGAAACAAATATGTAGTCACCAATAGGATTGATATTTGAGAGCATTAGGCAACCTGGACATGGATGATTTTAGTAATGGATGCTATCTTTTCATTTAGGCTTTGGTACAATTGTAAGTGTGACCTTTGCTTTTTGTGTCCGGAATATTTCTGTGATAAAATGTGTATGTAGATCAGGTGACATGAGTATTTCTTCCACCATTTCTGAGAGCAATATTTTGAAGATTTATAAATTCGTATGGGGGTACAAATAGGTGTACCCTGTTTCTATTAATATAGACATAATGCATGAATAGACAATACTGTGAATAAATAATATAACTAGATCCACTTTAAATAATGGATTGAATGGATATCTGAAAATATATAAGAAATGTTATATTGATATACAATCATTAATTCCAACCAGTTATATATCTAATGATTATCTTATGGTTATGGTTAATCATGAAGGGTGTGTGAGTTTTTCTTCAAAATTGATTATGGAAATCGAAAACAATATATTTGGAAAAAAAGTCTCATGAATAGACCAGTCAAGAAACATAGAGAAATACATGTGTTCTGGAGCAGGAAGTGACTGAAAGTGAAACAAATGCCTATAAATTTGCTAACTAGTGAATGAAATATATATGCTAAGATGTGCATAAACTGAAGAAATAGTAATGTACCAGTGTGGAATAAAAATTAACGTCAAAATACACATCGTGTCCCATAGGAACCAACATGCATTGATGTTCAACTGGGTCAGTTAATGTAGACATATTAGAATTTGTATGCACCTTTCACTGAAGTTAGTTCTCAGTACTAGGAAACAAATATGTATTTCAGGTGTTTGAGTATTTCTAAGAATCATCTTGTGAAAAGTTGATTATTAATCCACATACATGAACATGAATGAATTTAGGGAGTGTATATAAGACACATAATTTTCATATTTTTAAAAATCTGGAGAGTATATACACACACACACACACAAACACAGAAATTAAAAAATAGCAATATATATGCCAATCGAAATTCATCATGAAATATATATCATAAAGATGCAAAAACATTCATTTTACTGAACATGGGTTTATGTATAATGTTGTTCCACTGGGAAGCTCACCCATAGGTTGAATTTTCAGTTCTAACAGCGTTTAGGACGAGTGATCACTTCTCACAATTTGTATCTGCCAAGTCATGTAACTCAAAAGAATGTACGTGTGATACCGTGTAGGATTCTATTTGTGCATATAAAAATACATGTGCTGAATAGGCTCCAGAAAATGGGAGACAGTAATTCACATATTTGTTAACTTTCAAAACACATGGAGAACTATTTCAATTAAAAATTGACTAGATTCATAATACCTACCCTTTATCATGCAAAAGGCAAGTCCAACCCTGAACTGCATGTATTTATGTACTGTTTGGGTTATTTTTCTCCATCATATTAGAATTAGTAGTCAGAGTCTATTAGAATATGGGTTAGTGTCAGGGATTCAGAATTTCGAATGGAAAAATAGGAAAATTAATCCAATGTGTATGCAAATATGTGCTAAAACAAATCTTCTGACTCTCATCCAGAACAATGCCTTGAAATTATCTTCGCCCCAAGTAAGACACAATTAGAGAAGAAAAGTTGCAAAATCTGTGATTACATTTCTGGAATGGAAAATGCTCAGGAGTGCACAAACTTGGAGGTGGTATAGGAGTTTCCAAAAGTAAGAACACGGTACACACTCCACAAACATGGAGCTCTGCATGCCTAAAACTTTTAGAGAAACTGCCACTGAGGTTGGGCAATGATATATAGGTTTTTGTCAGGAGTTAAGCTTCCTTTGTAGTGATACCCTCAAAGCTGGGTCTGCATCTATGTGACCTGGAGGACAAAATTTCTTATTTTCCAATGAACACAAGGCAGCACTGCTGAATTCTCTCTTTGTAGATAAACTGTAGCCCCTGGGGGTTTATTTTCTCCCCGTGTGGACTGTGAAACAATTTGGTCATCCTCCACTTTTCGTGGTGTTTCTTGCTGCTGCACTTGGAGTTTGGTACATGCTTCACGAAATACAAGGAGTTCAACTGGGAAACAGTGCTGGAGAGAGTTCTGTCACGTGTGGTGGGTTATGGTCTGCAAGAAAATGCACAAACCAGGATTCTATCTCTCAAAGATTGCTCCCTTGTCCATAGCAACCTGATTCTGAACATTGCCCTGAAACCTCGCCGTAGAACAAGATGCCTTTACATATAAGGGTCTGAAGTCTGCACTATGTCAGTCACAAGCCATTTGGAAGCCAATGGCAGATCCACATGGACCCACCATGATATTTTATCACACACCTGCCCACCACTGCTCTACGCCCACTACTCAGCAGGCTACAAATTACTGGCATCTCTGTTCTAAACAATTTTCAGAAAACCCTGTCAATCAAGGAACTGTCTGGTACACTCATAATAAGCAATAGGACATCGAATGTTTCTGGAGTGCCACCTGGTCATGGGAATTTCAAAAATTTCATGGTATTTATCTAGCCATTTTTCAAGGATGACATTGGATGCACTGTGAATTTCAATTATTCAGGAACCATTAAATGTTGAGAAAGCTCAATTCAAAGAAAATTCTGGAGAACTCTCACAGGCAAGGCTTTCCAAAGAGTGGACAAAAGGTCACTTGAAGCCAGGACCATTGAGGTCTACAATGTGAGGTCCTATGTGTTTTGACTCTCAACTATGGCTGCCAAGTCTTTCAGAATAAAATCATGTGATATCCAGGCTG
Source organism: Callospermophilus lateralis (assembly GCF_048772815.1). Taxonomy (NCBI): domain Eukaryota; kingdom Metazoa; phylum Chordata; class Mammalia; order Rodentia; family Sciuridae; genus Callospermophilus; species Callospermophilus lateralis. The sequence goes on from NW_027513158.1 coordinate 398,448, forward strand.
AGATTCCCAGTTCTTTGTGGAAAGCCACCCTGGTCCTAGATCTCAGGTTCCAAGGGCGACTCTCATGCGTGGCCTCCTAAAATCCCAACACAATTCATGGCAATACTTCTCTGAGGTCAGTTTCAGAACTCAGTCTCTAAGGGGAAACACACCAGGGTTCAATCCCTGGTGACCCAGTCATCTCTTCCAACCGCCACACAAATGACCAGAATTAAAACCAAAACACTCACACATGCCCCTCATCTTCTTCCATATAGACACTAATCATAACCTTGGCTGGAAGTTTCCATGAGGCACACAGCACAAGACAATGTCAAAATAAACTCCCTTGCCCTTCATTTGTCTAAAGTCAGTGTTTCTGGACACTGTTCCTGTGAACCAGGGCTGATCAAAGATGCCTGCCATTAATACTGTTCCACTTCTCCAATTTGAGGCATAGTGACTGTCAGGTATAGTTTCTTTATGTGATTTGGAGTCATGAGAAAACCCAAGCACCTATGGGCTAGCCTCTGCAGGGCTTGAAGGACTCAGTTGACCCAAAGGATCCCTCTTCTCACTTGATGGAGATCAGGAACCTTACAGAGGAAAGCAAGAGACTTCATCCACAATGATTGCTCTTTTGGCCATTTTGGAATTGGATGCACACATGGGATCTTTCTTTAGATCCATCAGGGCTGAGAATCTGAGCCATGGACTCACACTGCACTAAGAGGTGGATTCAGACATATCCCTTTGCAAAGCAATTAAGCAAAGATCCACAGGTGATGCCCATTTATTTCCATTTGAAAACTGATATTTTCAGGCTTTGGAAAGGGGTGGCCTTAGGCAAAGACCTTCCTTACATTCAGGGCAACAGAACAATAGAAAACCAAATTCCCAAAGCAGAGTTTCTCCACTGAGACTTTCCTGGTCACACTGATATCTGAGTTTTCTGTGATACTCACCATTCCCTTCAGCTATCCAGTACATGGCCATGTCCCAGATTGTGGAGGAGATACATATCTTGAACACAAAACCATGAGCCTATGGGAGAGTGGCCAGAATTCAGGAAGAAATCAGGAATGTAGAAAGGTAGTAGGTGTTGCCCATCTATAAGGTAAGCTGCAGTCCATTCATAAATTGGACAAGATGAATGCTGTGAAGATTTCTACTAGACAGGACACATCCTTTGATGCATTCTCTTTTCTATTGTCTACAACCACGGACACAGTGGGATACACAGAATCACTCACCTTCTCAAAGCACTTACTAGAAACAGGCCACTCCAAATTAAACAAACCGACTTTCCTACATATTCTTAGAAGATGAGACAAAATCACTAACACACAAACACACCCAAAAAGGCACCTTCTTTCCCCAAGTAGGTCTGTGACTATCCGGAGCATCCTCTGACTGGTGGACCATACTATGTTCCCCTGAAATGGGCTGTCGTATGTCAGATCTGGTCTCCTTGGCCAAAACTGTGAAGTTGTCAGGAGCCAGCGGTGAGCCACTGCCTGCTTTATCAAAAAAAAAAGCCCCTCTTCAGAGCTTTCCTGGCATTTGTCAATCTTCAATTCAGTAGTTGCCAAGAAAGACTGACTCTGTCCTTGGTTAATCCAAACATGTGAGACCACTGCAACTGGGACTGGGCCTGCCTCAGAGTGCCTGGCTTTCTGGATCCAAAGTTCAGAGTGTTACATCAACAAGAAAGTGACGTAGGTCACTTCCTCTAGAACTGAATGAGGTCACTGCCTTGGCAACCACTTTGTCCTAACAGTTGCTTCGAAGGGTCCATGAGATGGAGGCTGCCCCTACTTCCTTTGACACTTTCACAAGTTAAAATGGAATATCAACCATAGGCACCCGGGAACAGCTCTCCACACAGGCCTGGTTTGGTCCATCTTCTCTACATTAAGAAGAGAGAGACTGCTTCAGACACATCCCTTCATCCTTACCTGGTTGTTTGTCATGGAAGATGACTTTTGCTCTCTCAGGTCCTTCATAGCTGCCTATATCTTCTCCAGGGATAATTTCTGCATGGACCTTTGAGGTTCTCTGCAGGTTGAAGATCTCCTACATTCCTGTATTGTAAGACCAACTCTGTCCCTGCTCTTCTATAAAGGTAGATTGAGGGAATCGTGTATGTTTAGGGTTAATAACATGTTTGATTTGGGTTAGGATCATTCTGCTGGATGAATAATGGTATTGGAAACCTGCGATATTTATAAGATTATAGAGGTGGAATATATGTATGAAAACAGAAATCTCAGTAAGATTTAAAGCCCAGAAAGTCATTGGGTCCTTGATTGGGATAGTTAGCTTTGAATTATGTTCTGTGCAGATGTCTCAGATAAATCTATACACAATGGCATAGGATCTTGTACCTTAGATGATTGAATGTTGAGGAGAACATTCATTCAAAAAGGGAGAGTTGGTAAGATTACGAAGAGAGTTGGTAAGATTAGAAAAAAGTGTGAGTATAGGATTTGGACAAAAAGTTCTTTAGCAATAGGGTTTTGGGTAGAGAGAAAATGTAAATGTCAGCACATGTGAAGAGTCAGTTACAATGATGAACTGGGGAAAATATGTAGGAAAGCAGATATCAATAGAGACATAAGGAAATCAGGCAAAGTATAAAATGAGTGATACCAATAGACATTTTCAACAGGCTTGAGATTGAATATATAATCTTAGGAAGAAACAAATATGTAGTCACCAATAGGATTGACATTTGAGAGCATTAGGCAACCTGGACATGGGTGATTTTCATAATCCATACTCACATTCCATTTAGGCTTTGGTACAATCGTAAGTGTGACTTTGCATTTTGTGGCCAGAATATTACTGTGATAAAATGTATATGTAGATCAGGTGACATGAGTATTTCTACCACCATTTCTTGGAGCAATATTTTGAAGAGGTGTAAATTAGTATTGGGGGTACATAGAGGTGTACCATGTGTGTATGAATATAGACATAATGCATGAATAGTCCATACTGCGAATAAATAATACAACTGGTTCAAACTTTAGAAATTGGAATAAATTGATATCTGAAAATACACAGGGAATCATATATTGATATACATACATTCATTCCAACCATTTATACATCCAATGGTAATATTACGGTTGTGGTTCATCATAAAGAGTGTGTGAATTTTGCTTCAAAATTGATAATGGAAATCGACAGTAATGTGTGTGGAAAGAAGTCTCATGAAATGACCAGTCAAAAACAAAGAGGAATACATATGTACTGAAGCAGGAAGTGATAGAATGTGTTACAAATTTCTTTAAATTTATGAAGTTGTGGCTGAAATGTATATTCTATGATGTACAAAAACTGAAGAAATAGTAATGTACCAGTGTTGTATAAAAATGAACGCCAAAATACACATCATGTCCCATAGGAATCTACTTGCATTGATGTTAAAGTGGGTCAGTTACTGTAAAAATATAAGGATTTGTTTGCACCATTTACTGAAGTGAGTTTTCAATACTATAAAACAAATATGTATTTCAGATGGATGAATATTTCTGAAAATAATCTTATGAAAAGTTGAATATAAAACCACATACATGAACATGAATGAATTTAGGGAGTGTATAATAAGATACATATATTTCATATTTTGACAAATCTAGAGTGTATATATATATATATATATATATATATATATATATATACAAAATACACACAGAGACATTAAAAAGTAGCAATATATATGCCAATTAAAATTCATCGTGAAATATATATCATCCACAGATCCAAAAATATTAATTTTACTGAACATGGATTTATGTATAATGTTTTTTAACTAAGAAGCTCACTCATAATTTGAATTATCAGTTCCAAAAGCGTTTAGGAGGAGTGATTTCTTCTCACACTTTGTATCTGCCAAGTTAGCCACCTCTCAAGAATACAGGTGTGATACCAGGTAGGATTCTATATGTTCATATAAAAATACATGTGCTGAATTGGCTACAGAAAAAGGGAGACAGGAATTCACATATGTGTTAACTTTAAAAACACATGCAGAACTCTTTCAACAAAAAATTGACAAGATTTACAACTCCAACCCTATATCATGCAAATAGGAAGACCAACTATACACCATGCCTCCTATGAAGTGCTAGTATTTCTATTCTGTTTGGGTTATTTTTCTCCATTATATTAGAATTAGTAGTCAGAATCTAGTAGGGTATGGGTTAGTGTCAAGGATTCAGTATTTCGAATGGAAAATTGAAAAATGAATCCAATGTGTATGTAAATATGTGCTACACAAAAATCTTCCCACTCTCATTCAGAACAATGCCTTGACAATACCTTCGCCCCAAGTAAGACACAATTAGAGGAGAAGATTTAGAAAACCTGTGAACAAATATCTGGAATGGAATATGCTCAGGAGCCCACAACCTTGGAAGTGGCAGAGGAGTTTCCAAAGGTAAGGGAAAGGGTAAACACTCCACAAACATGGAGGTCTGCTGGCATAGAGACTTCTTGAGAAACTGCCTGTGAGATTGGGCACTTGAAAAATATGTTGTTGTCAGGAGCTTTAGCTTCCTTTCTAGTGAGACCATAAAAGCTTGGTCTGCATCTATGAGACCTGGAGGACATGCTTTCTTATTTCCCAATGAACATGAGGCAGCAGTGCTAAATTCTCTTTTTAGGTAAACTGTGGCCACTGGGGGCTAAAGGTCTCCCCATGTGCACTGTGAAGCCATATGGTCATCCTCCATTTTCATGGTGTTTCTTCCTGCTGCACTGGGAGTTTGGTATTTGCTTCACGAAATAAAAGGAGTTCAATTGGGTCACAGTGCAAGAGGGAGTTCTGTCATGTGTGGTGGGTCAGGTTCTGCAGGAGGATACAAGAACCAGGATTCTATCCCACATAGCTTGCCCCCTTGACCATAGCAACCTGATTCTGAACAATGTCCTGAAAACTCTCCATATAACAAGTTGCCTTTACATGGAAGGTTCTGCTGGCTGCACCATGTCAGTCACAAGCCATTTGGATGCCAATGAAAGATCCACATGGCCCCACCACAGATGTTTTATCACATACCTTCCCACCACTGCTCTAGGCCAACTACTCAACAGAGTCCAACTTACTGGCATCTCTGTTCTACACCATTTACATGAAACCCAGTCAATCAAGGCACTGTCTGGTATATTCATGATCAGTAACAGGACATCCAAATGTTCTCCAGTGCCACCTGGTGATGGGAATTTCAAAAATTTTATGGTATTTTTCTAGCCATTTTTCAAGGATGAAGTTGGAGGCACTGTGAGTTTCAATTCTTTCAGGAACCATTAAATTTTTAGGAAGCTAATTTCAATGAAAGCTCTGGAGAACACTCACAGGTAAGGCTTCCCAAAGAGTGGCCAAAAGATCACATGATATTATTCCCATTGAGGTCTACAATGTGAGGTCCATATGAGTTTTGACTCTCAACTCTGGGTGCCAAATCTTTCAGAATAAAATCATGTGGTATCCTGGCTGAGAGGCCTAGTGCTCTGTGGAAAGCCATCCTGGGCCTAGAACTTAGTTTCCAAGGGCGACACTCATGCCTGGCTTCCTTAAATCTCAACGCTATTCATAGCAATACTTCTCTGAGGTCAGTTTGAGAACTCAGATTCTAAGGGAATCACACCAGAGTTCAAGAACATGTGGACCAAGTCATCTCTTCCTACCGCCACCCAAATGACCACAATTTAAAACAAAACACTCCAACGTGGCGCTCATCTTTTTCCATATAGACACTCATAATGACCTCTGGCAAAAGTTTTCCATGAGGGGCACAGCCCAAGACCGTGTCCAAAATAAGCTCTCTTGCACCTAATTTGCCTAAAGTCAGGGTGGCCTGGACACCCTTCTTGTGAACCAGGAGAGATCAAATAGGCCTCCCATTAATACTGCTTCGCTTCTTCAATTTGAGGCCAACTGACTGTGGGATTTGGATTCCTTATGTGAATTGGAGTCTTGAGAAAACCCAAGCAACTATGGGCTAGCCTCTGCAGGGCTTTGAAGAACTCATTTGAACCAAAGGATCCCTATTCTGACTTGATGGAGGTCAGGAAAGTTACAGAAGAGGCGAGAGACTTCATCCACAAGGACTGCTTTTTTGGCCATTTTGGTTTTGGATGTACACCTGGGATCTTTCTTTAGATCCATCAGGAGCTGAGAATCTAAGCCACACCCTCACACAAGGCAAATAGGCTGATTCAGACACATCCATTCCAAAGCAATTAAGCAAAGAGCCACAGGTAATGCCCATTCATTTCCATTTGGAAACTGTTTTCTTCAGGCTTCACAAAGTGGTGGACTGAGGAAAAGACCTTCCTGACATTCAGGGCAACAGAAGAATTGGTAAACAAAAGGCCCCAAGCAGGGTTTCTTCACTGAGACTTTCCTGGTCACACTGATATCTGAGTTTTCTTAGATGCTCCCCATTCCCTTCAGCTATTCAGTACATGGTCATGTCACAGAGCTTCAAGGTTGTACATATCTTAAACACAAAACCATGAGCCTATTCTGGAGAGTGGCGAGAATTCAGGAAGAAAACAGGACCTTAGGTAGATAGCAGGTGTTGCACATCAATAAGGCAAGCTGCAGTCCATTCATAAATAGGGCAGGATGAATGCTGGGAAGCTTTCTACTAGATAGGACATATTCATTGATGTATTCTCCTTTCTAATGTCTACAACCACGGACATAGTGGGATACACAGACATAGAAACACTCACCTTGTCAAACGACTTAGTAGAAACAGTTCACTCCAAACAAAACAAACCACCTTTCATACCTATTCTCAGAACATGAGACAAAACCACAAACCCACACCCACACCACAAAGGCACCTCCTTCCCCCATGTAGGTCTGTGACTATCCGGAGTGTCCTCTGACTGGTGGGCCATACTATGTTCTCTGGAAATGGCCTGTTCTGTCTCAAATCTGGTCTTTTGGCCAACTCTGTGAAGTTGTCAGGGGCCAGCGGTGAGCCACTGCCTGCTTTCTCAGGAAATGCCCCTATTCATAGCTTTCCTTGCATTTGGCCATCCTCACATCAGTAGGTTCCAAGAAAGACTGAGTCTGTCCTTGGTAAATCAAAATAAGTTTGACCACTGGGGCTTGGACTGGGACTGGCTCTTTGTGCCTGGCTTCCTGGATTCCAAGTTCAGAGAGTTCCATCACCAAGGAAGTTAGGTGAGGTCACTTCCTTTAGGAACGGAATGAGGTCACTGCCTTGGCAACAACTTTGTCCTAACAGTTGCTTCCAAGGTTCCCATGAGAAGGAGGCTGCCCCTACTTACTGTGACACTTTCACAAGTTACAGTGGTATGTCAACCATAGGCATGCAGGAGCAGCTCAACAAATGCCTGCTTTGGTCCATCTTCTATACATTAAGAAGAGAGTGGCTGATTCAGACACATCCCTTCATCCTGAGCAGGTTGTTTGCCATGGAAGACTTTTGCTGTCTCAGGTCCTTCATAGTTGCCTACATCTTCTCCAGGGATCATTTCTGCATGGACCTTTGAGTTTCTCAGCAGGTGGAAGATCCTCTATATTCCTGTATTTTAAGACCAACTCTGTCCCCACTTTTCTGTAAAATTAGATTGAGAGAACAGTGTATGGTTAGGTTTAATAACATGTTCGATTTGGTTTAGAAAGGAAACTACACGGTTGAGCAAACAGGGTCCTACCGTTAGCAATAATATGAGGATTATAAATGGACCGGCCATGGCAGATAAAAGCATAGTTAACCAGGTTGACTATGTGAACAAAGAATCAAACCTCCCTTCTGGGGCCTCTGTCTCTCTTTGACGCTCTTCAAGTCGTTTTCTTAATTTACTCATAGATTCTTTTACAACTCCAGTATTGTCGGCATAAAAACAACATTCTTCCCTCAATGCAAGCAAAAAGGCAACTTTCTCTCATGAAGAGGAGGTCCAACACTCGCCTGCTCTGTAAAACAACTTCAGAGAGAGAGAGGTTAAAATTCCTGTAAAGCTGTGATGTCGGTTTTTAATGTCTTTAAGCTTTGGTCTATTTCTGCTTCTAATTGTGTCTTTGTTGTGTCTCATGGACTAGGGCAGTTGTTCCTATGCCCACCCCTTCAGCAATTATTATTCCTCATAGGATGGCCAAAGTGAGGGATACAGGTTCCCGGTGGAACCGGGTTATATGCCCCCCTATTTGAACTTTAAATGAACCTACGTCATGATAGAGCACTCTGAAAAACATCTGCATGATTACATAATTAATCACATCTATTGACCATTTTATGTAAACATAAATAATGTTAAAGTGTATAGAATTATACTGTTTTAGGAATGGTCAAGAAAATGCACCTAAGATAGCACCAAAGTGAGGAAAACATTCTTATTTGGTTGCATCCGGATTTAGAGGGCATTGCTTCTGTTGTAATCAATTAATCCCCTGAACCCCAAGTTTTTGTAGTTTTAGAATTTGTACCCAACATGTAAGGGAAGGGGCTCAGAAGTTCACAGTCTGCAGAAATTCACAAAAATTAGTTTTTGTTTCTGTTTTTTTTTTTCCTCTGTTCTGGGCAAGTTAACTTTTCAAGGACACCTTGGAAGGGGAGAGCTTTTTTGTCTCTTTTTTTCTCCCTGCCAGCTGTCACCATGGAGACCAGTTGCTAACGTTTTTATCTTAGAAATGTAGGCATCTAGGTGAAGCCCCAGCTCAAGGCCAGAGGCCTTGTTCACATATTTTGTGAAAAACTGGAAAGGCAGTGTCTAGCTTAGGGGTGGTGATTTTTCCAGCCAGTGGCCAAGTAGAACAGGGCAACACGAAAAGTGGAAGTTTATGTACATTGAACTCTTTCAGAGGGACTCTTTTGCTGAAAGACCTAAAGTAAGCCTTGGTGAAGACTTCTGGAGAAGGTCATTTAAGACATTTCTGTGGACCTGGTACAGAGGGGGAAGACGGGGTAGTCGAGGCTGAGAGCAGCTCCGTGGATCTAAGAATGAGAAAAGAGAGATGTAAAAGAAAAATGGTAAAGGGGTTTGGGATTTTCCTAGAACAAAACTTGAGCATTAGAACAGGTATAGCAGAGGGGAAGATGGGAGTAAATATTCCAAAAAGCCTTTGAGGGACTTTAAATTCTTAGAAACCTCTTTTCAGTGATGACAAAGCAACTTTAAATGCCATTTTCATTACATCGTGGATAGGGGTCTGAGGGCTCTTCTCAGCTGGTTTGAGCTTTGGGTTAGCTTGCTAGAGGACTTGGTGGGACCTAGTGCAGGCCCTGACAGGAAAAGAGAGGAGTGAGTGGGTGAAGGGGTACCTCGGTACCTGCTACCTCAGCAACGGGGCAATGTTCTGAGAACCAGCGGAGGTTTTGGTTTTTGATTTAGTAATTGGAGAGGAGAAATCAGGTTGCTAAGATGGGAGTGATAGCAGAGAGTCTAGAGCAGAAGGCTGAGGGTGAGAAACTATTGGAGAAGCATAGTACAGGATGTGAGAAAAAGAGGAAAAATGATTCCACATAGGGAAATTTCCCCCTTTTGAGAACTTGCCGAAGTTAAAAATGTCACTCAGAATTTGAGGATCTAGAGAACCCTCTGGGGGCCATAGTATTTGGTTGTCTAATTGGTAATATGGCCAATGCTGTGTACTGAATTTGATGAGGAGTTTGGGTTCCACCAGGCAGCCCCTGTATGCTCACATTCCCTTGACTTACACAAGAAGTCGGCTTCTCCCCCACACAGCCGTGGCTGTTTGTGGCTTTGATAGTCCGCCAGGCAAACATAGTAATCTAGGCTAGTAAAACCTGAATCTGTCTCGCGTGTCCCTGCATCCATAATATTTGTTTCCATTATCTATGGTACAGAAGAGATTTAATGGGATTTTAGTGGGATCCTCTTCATCAGGGATATCTCAATAGGAAAGACCTATACCGACCTGACAAATGTCTGGGTGGAGAGATGGCCACCAGGTCTCTATGGGGCCTGTATGCGAGATAGACTATACTTCTTGTCTAGTAGGATTTGTGATCAGCCATTGCTGCTGAACGGGGTGATGAGGGTTAGAACTACTGGTGGCCAAGGGGAGAGTCTATAGTCTTATCCACATAGCGAATACGCAATTTGAAATGGTTACCACGCTTTTCCAGTTTCCAACAAGAGTCTGGACACAGCGAAGGCTTGAGATGAGAGGCATGGATCCAAAAAGTGATTCCGTCTACTTTAACGCTTTAGGTTTTATAAGTAGCACCTGGTATGTTTCTTTCCAGTGGGGTTCCAGGGATGACACCTGATGTTGTCTTATGTAGACGAAGTCTCTTACATGATATTGATTTAGAGTCCCCTCCTCCCCTGGTTGGTAGGCAGTGGCCAGCTGTTTCCACAGTTATCGCTGAGTTCTTTCAATGACTTTAAGTCTGTCAAGCAAGGGGGTGTGGAAGTGATCGTTAAGCCTTAGAGTTGGGGTTAGGTCCCTTATTGGATGATGGGAATCATAGAGAATTTCATAGGGGGTGAGGTTACACAAAGAAAGAGAGGGAATATTTCTCGCATGAAACAGTGCATAAGGCAGGAGCATAATCCAATCTTTTATGCCGGGCTCTAAGCTTAATTTTGTGAAGGTCTCTTTAATGGTTCTATTTATTTTTTCTACCTGTCCTGAGCTCTGGTGTATATAAGCATAATGTAACTTAAAATTAATCCACAGGGTCCCAGTTAACACCTGACTTACATGGGCCATGAACACCAGTCCATTATCAGACCCTATTACCTTAGGCAGACCGTATCTTGGAAAAATATCTTTCAGAATCTTCTTGAAAATCATTTGTGCAGTTTTTTTTTTTTTTTTTTTGTGTGTGTATGTGTGGAAAGCTTCAGTCCATCCTGAAAATGTATCTACAAAGACTAGGAGGTATTTAAGTCCATACCTTGCTGGCTTAATTTCACTATTGTCCACTTCCCAAAATTGTCGTTTTCTGGTTCCTCATACGTGCTTTCCTCTAGGAAACTGGAAGGGTAAGCATTAACCAATTGACGGACTCGACAGGCTTTTGTTACCCGTTCAGTTATTTTCTTTCGCTGTGAGTCGGTTAGTGGAAAACTCTGTTCTTAATCCTACAGGAATGCCTGCAGTTTCATTGAACCAAGGTGAGTGAGTTGGTGTACATTTTTAACGTAGTGTAGGGCTTTCTGTAATTGCAGCCTGAGCTCAGTGAAGTTGAGGTGTTCAGTGTCAGTGTCCATAGATATTATAAAAAACTTCCTGGTGATCAGGGGTCCATTGGAATTGGGCATCTCCCTCTAACACCGGGTATAAAGGAGCAGCTAAAAATGCAAACCCAGGTATCCATAACCTGCAAAAGCCAGCAGTCCCAAGAAACTCTCTGAGTTGTCTCCTGTTAGATGGGGGTGGTATCTAGGCAATGGTTTGTTTTCTGGGCTCAGTGAGCCATCGTTTACTGCCCCTAAGGAAACAGCCCAGTAAGATTACTTCATGCCAGCAAATTTGGGCCTTTTTGGCCGAAACTCTATACCCGAGTTGAGCAAGCTCATATAATAGTGCTTGGGTCCCAGACTCACAGTTTTCCTTGGTGTTGGCTGCCAGTAGCAGGTCATTCACGTATTGAAGCTGGGTGACTTTGGGGTGCGTAGTTCTGAAATTGCTGAGATCTCTGTGGAGGGCTTCATCAAAGAGAGTGGGGGAGTTTTTGAACCCCAGTGGGAGTCTAGTCCAAGTTAGTTGACCAGACGTTCAGGTTTCTGGGTCTACCCACCCGAAAGCAAACAGCAACTGACTATCTTTATGCAGAGGCAAGCAAAAGAAAGCATCTTTTAAGTCCAGAACAGTATACCATTTCCGCTCAGGGTTCAGAGTGCTAAGCAGATTGTACGGATTAGGTACCGTGGGGTGAATGTCCTGCACTCTGTTGTTGATCTCTCTTAGGTATTTAACAGGGCGATTGTCCCGGTTCCTGGCTTTTTTTTCTAGTAGCAGGGGAGTGTTCATGGCCAATTGACAGGGCCTTAGGACGCCTAAGGTCAGATATTTCTGAATATGGGGCCTTATCTCATCTTTAGCTTTTTTTGCTTAGAGGATATTATTTGACATTAATTGGGGAGGCTGAGGTTTTTAACTCCACTGTTATTGGAGGTTGTTTCACGTCCAGGCCTAACCCAGCAGTTTTTGCCCAGGCATCTGCGTAATCTGTTATCCATTTCTGGCGTAGCTTGCCTGTTTGATCAGTCTTGGGGGGTGTGAAGAGTGGATGTTCATCTTCTACTAATTTAGTTAAAGCCGTGACTATAGGAGTTTATACTAAAGGATTTAGAAATTTCATTTGGTAGCCTTCAGGGTTAAAAGTTATTAAGGCCAAGAGCTTGGTGAGCAGATCTCTGCCCATCAATGGGTCCAGGCATTCCTGGATTACTAGGAAGGAGTGATGGATTTTTCCTTTACCTAGGTCCATGGTCCTCTTAGTAGTCTAAGCCCGATATTTACTGCCATTAGCCCTTTGAACTACAGACCTTTTATTTGATAGAGGGCCCAATGGGGCCTTAAGGGCTTCGTATACTGCTCCTGTATTCATTTCAAAGTTTACTGGGGTCCGCTACACTTCAAAAGTTACCCTGAGCTAGGGGAAGTGATCTGAGCCCCAACTTTCTTAGTCATGCACCAGAGTCACAATGGCTGGCTGGCGTGGCTGTCTCTTTATAGGGCACTTTTTGGCCCAGTGTCCTTTTTTTTTTAGAGTAGGCACATTGATCTGAGGCCAGGGGTGGCCTCTTGCATGGCCCCAGGTAACCCTTACTGTCACCTTACGTCTTAATTTCTGGCCTCTTTCTTGTTGTGACAAGGATCTTGGTTAATCCCTTAGTCTGTCTTTTGCTTCTCTCATCCTTCCTTTGCTCCCTTTCTTTCTCCCTGTTTCTCTCTTATAGTATACTTTCTCAGCTTCTCTGACTAAATCTCTCTTTTAAATTTTTTTAATATCCATGGCAGCTTGCCCAATTAAGGCCATTGTTACAGATGAATTTTGATCCGCTGCCTGAGGATCGAAAGGAGTATATCTTTTATATGCCTCCATAATTCTTTCTAGAAACAAAGAGGGAGATTCATCAGGCCTTTGAATAATTTCTCTTACCATGGCCAAATTAGTTGGTCACCTAGCAGCCCCTTGGAGACCTGCTATTAGAGCCAGGCAAAATTGGACAGATGCTCTTTATCTTCAAAGGTGTTGGGGTTCCAGTTGGGTTGGTTTAAGGGTAAGCTCGCTTTGATTATGTTGGGAAGTTGTGTTGGTCGCCAATCAGGTCCGAGGATATTTTTTTTTTTTTAGCTTCTTGGAGGTTTTTCTCTTATTCCTCTGTCATAAAGAAAGTCCCTAGGAGTTGTTGGCAGTTATCCCAAGTAGGCAGGTGTAAAAACGTTGGCGAGTTCTCTGAGTTCTTTTAGCCGGGCCAGCTTCCTCCAGGGAAGGAGGGGCTCTGTGTGCCACGGGACTGTCATCTGGATGGCGCTGGGCCATCCTAGCTTCTTTGAATGGTGGAGAGGCTGAGTCAGCAGCAGGGGAATCACTTAGAGGGTGTTGGCAGTTGGGGGATGAAGGCAGAGGATAAGGAGGGGGAGGAGAGTCCAGTAGAGTCTTGAGACTCAGGGAGAACAGAGGGTGCAGGAGGAGGAGCAGAGAGTTAAAGAGATAGAATCATGGGGGAAGGAGTAGGAGTCCGTGCAGGGACAAGGAAAGGCTTCACCCTTGGAGGAGGAGATTTGCAGAGGTCCTGACAAGTTAAGATATATGGCTGTTGATCTGGACGTCTACGTGGCCCCGGCTAAAAGACAATATCTCGAACTTTTCAAATTAGTGCGAAGTAGAAAGATCCTTCTAGGGGACATCTGACTACAAAGTTGGGTCATTCTGAGACACAGAATCTGCAAGATCCGGCGTTTTACTGAAAAAGAAAGATTCTGAGCCCTTAAGCAGACTTTGGTCTAGTGATCAAGGGTCATGAACAGAGGCATTGAAGTGCTCTGTCCCATAATGAAATATACACAGACAATAAAAGCAATGACACAAGACACAGACAAGACAAGACAATAAAGACAGGCAATGGACGTCCAATACTGAGACCATGACTGAGTAGCTGGCAAAACATGATGGGCTGGCAATACCGAATCCGAAACAAAATATCACTGAATAAAGGAGATTATTGTTCCTCGATTTCATGAGTTCATCCCCCAGGGACATGGCCTGTGGCTCTGTTACATGTGTGTCAGCCACCATGGGAGAGAGCTCACGCTCTTTACCAATAGCCATTTTGTGAAACCCTAACCTGAATCCTGAAACCAGAAAGAGGGGCCTATTTGTCCCCAGAGGAGCCCGTTGGGGGGTCTTTCATCTGCGGCTGCCGGATCTCACTGGGGCCACCAGATGTAAAGATCGGGCGAGGGTGGGTGGAAGAGACCACCAAGAGACTGTCTCATGCAACAGCAAAGGCTTTATTGGGAGTCCGGCATGCAAGGGCTCAGAGCTCACTTGAATAGAGCAGAGAGCCCTGAGAACAGCTTAAGAAGTGCTTATATATTTTCCTTGGAGAGGGCAGGAAGGAAAGTTTATTGATGGGTAAGTGCGAGTGGGCGGTTTGCGTGCAACTGGTTGACCGAGTACATTCTGCAGTTTGGCAGTTTGGGACAGCACATTCTGGGAACAAGAATAGCAAACAGTTCTCAAGATTTCAACAGTGTTTTGTTAAGCATACAGAAAATCAAGAAGTGACAAGTACCTATTTTATTAACCTTTCAATATAAGTATGAAAACAGAAATCTAGGTAAGATTTGAAGCCCAGAAGTTCATTGGGCCCTTGATTGGTATACTTAGCGTTGAATTACATTCTGTAGTGATGTCCCAGAAATATGGATATACAATGGCATAGGACCTTATACCTTCTCGGAGGTCAATTCCAAAACACAGACTCTAAGGGGAATCACACCGAAGTTGAAGCCAAGGTGGACCCAATTATCTCTTCCAACCGCCACACAAATGACCACAATTAAAACCAAAACACTCCCACATGGCACTCATCTTCTTCCATATAGACACTCACCATAACTTCTGGCAAGAGGATTCCATGAGAGGTGCAGCACAAGACAGTGTCCCAAATAAGCTCCCTTTCCCCTCATTTGCCAATAGTCAGGGTGGCCTGGACACCCTCCCTGTGAACCAGGAGTTATCAAATATGTCTGCCATTAATACAGCTCTGTTCTCCAATTTGAGGCCTACTGACTGTGGGGTTTAGATTCTTTATTTGAATTGGATTCATAAGAAAACCCAAGAACCTATGGGCTAGCATCTGCAGGGCTTTGAAGAACTCATTTGACTCAAAGGATCCCTATTCTCACTTGATGTAGGTAAGGAACCTTACAGAAGAATGTGAGGCACTTCATCCACAGTGACTGATTTTTGGCCATTTTGATTTTGGATTCACACATGGGATCGTTCTTTAGATCCATCAGGTGCTGAGAATCTAAGCCACAGGCTCACACAGGACCAAGAGGCTGATTCAGACACATCCCTTTACAAAGCAATTAAGCAAAGAGCCACAGGTGGTGCCCATTCATTTCCGTTTGAAAACTGTTTTCTTCAGGATTCACAAAGGCGTGGCCTCAGGCAAAGAACTTACTGACATTCAGGGCAACAGAAAAATAGGCAATCAAAAGGCCCATTGCAGGGGTTCTCCACTGAGACTTTCCTGGTCACATCGATATCTGAGTTTTCTGAGATGCTTGCCAATCCCTTCAGCTATCCAGTACATGTCCATGTCACAGTGCTTGGAGGTGGTACATATCGTGGACTCAAAAGCATGAGCCTATTTTGGAGAGTGGCTAGATTTCAGGAAGAAAACAGGAACTTAGGAAGATAGCAGGTGTTGCCCATCGATATGGCAAGCCCTAGTGCATTCATAAATTGGGCAGGATGAATGCTGGGAAACTTTCTACTAGACAGGAAACATCCATTGATGCATTCTCTTTTTCTAATGTCTACAACCACGGACACAGTGGGATACACAGACATAGAAACACTCGCCTTGTCAAACAACTTACTAGAAACAGTTCACTCCAAACCAAACAAACCGACTTTCCTACCTCTTCTCAGAACATGGGGCAAAACCACAAACACACATCCACACCCAAAAAGGCACCTCCTTCCCCCAAATAGGTCTCTCACTATCCGGAGTGTCCTCTGACTGCTGGGCCATACTATGTTCCCCAGATATGGCCTATCCTGTCTCAGATCTGGTCTCCATATCCAACTCTGTGAAGTGGTCAGGAGCCAGCTGTGAGCCACTACCTGCTTTTTTAGGAAAGGCCCCTCTTCAGAGTACTCCTGGCATTTGGCCATCCTCACATCAGTAGGTACCAAGAAAGACTGACTCTGTCCTTGTTAAATTGAAGCAAGTGAGACCACTAGGACTGGGACTGGGACTGACTCTGTGTGCCTGGCTTCCTGCATCCCAAGTTCAGAGAGTTCCATTACCAAGGAAGTGAGGTGAGGTTGCATCCTTCAGGAACTGAATGAGGTCACTGCCTTGGCAACCACGTTTTCCAAACAGTTGCTTTCAAGCGTACCATAAGAAGGAGGCTTACCCTACTTTCTGTGGCACTTTCACAAATTAGAATGGTATATCAACCATAGGCACCAAGAAACAGCTCTCCACACAGGCCTGATTTGGTCCATCTTCTCTATATTAGGAAAAGAGCCTTTAGTCTGGGGAGCACTGCAGTGAACCTCTGCACTAAAACTATTAGCAAGCACCTGGTGGAGGAGTCCTCCATAGGTAAGTGGGGCTTTTATAACATCTGATATCCGGTTAAGGGAGATCTCTTCTGATGACAGAGATGTGGCCTGGGGAGGCTCACATATACTCCTTTCCAGGAGAGTAACCAGAATCGTTCTGTCCTCTGTTCTGTTCTGTAGGGAATTCCTCTGGAACTGTAGAGAGGGGCCGACGGGCACGCATGCACTCCTACCCTGGAGCTATAGCAAGATGTTGCACTGTTCCACTGTTTTTCTGTTTAGGCGCATGGTTTCTGTTTTTTGTGTTTTGTTTTGTGTTCTATTTTTTTGATTGTTTGTTTGTTTTTGTTCATTTTGTTGTGTGATTTCAGTGGTAAAAACTTAAGGATTTTGGACGTAAAAATAGGTAATAAAGAGAGTAAGCCTGACACCCCTTTGGACTGTGTTTTAGGGAACTGCGATGAACTTTACTCGCCTTTGTTAAGCAGGATGATAGAAGCTCCTAGCTGGCTGCCTGGAGCACAAACATTGCAGAGGGCAATGCTTGGTGGGGACCTAAGAACTGAGCATCTCCGAGGTTAACAAGTGAAACTCCTTTAAAACCCCTTGTCACTCCAGATCAAGAGAGTCACAACCTTTGGCAGAGTCCCCTGTGTTTCTCCTTTGTTCGCAAAGCAATAAACCTCCCTTTTTCTTTTTCTCAAAACTCAGTCCTCATTATTAAATTGGTATTAATTGGCGTCAAGTTGAGGAATCGAACTTTAATTTACAAATTTGGTACCCGCCCTCCACCCCGGAACTTTGTGAGAGCTGTCTACTGAAATATTAGGAGATGAAGCATGCTTGGTGTGGAACTGAACAAGAGGAGCTAATCCTGTAAGTAAAAGGAGGGACTGAGGGACTCCCAGCAGCTGCCAAAGCCCTGTTGATTCAGGGAATTACCTCCTTCCTCCCCGCACTGTAAGAATTATGCCACCTCTGTCTTGTTAAAAAAGAGAAAAAGAAAAAGGGGACACTAAATGCAGTGAAGTCACCATGGAGACACTTTATTTTACATTTCAGGTTTCCCCTCTGTTAAAACATGTGGTCCCCCCCCTGTGGATATCTATGGTGCACACTGGTGTAGGAGATTTTTCTCTTATCTGTTCTGGTTTAAACGGTTCTCTCTGACAGCCATAGTCTGAACCTCCTTTCTGTCTGTCTTGTGTCTTTGTATCTGGCCCTTTAAGACATGTGCAATAATGTGTTGATATTATAAATTGTTTCTTGGGAATGATCTTAGCTGAATGTGTGTCTAAATGATGATGTTTTATTTTAACAATCTGGTATCTGAATGGGTTTTTGAAGCATTGCAGAATCTTGCAGTTAAAAGTCGGGTTTAGGTAATTGTTTAGTTTATGATTTCAGATAATTCATGCCAGAGAACTTAAATACTTAGTATGGAAAACTGAAGAACTCTACTTCCAAGTTGGCAAGTAAATTCCCAATCATACAGTCTTTTTTTCACCAATTTTGAATTGGATAGCCTCGGAAAATGTCACTGTGTGTACCACTGCATTAATTTGGACAAGGATAGTAAATCATAGAATGGTATCTGTTGACAAAACAAGATGTAAAGATATAAAATTTTGTGAATTGTATCTTAAATTTGTATCATAATTTTCAACATCCGAACCTCAAAATTATGGTTAAAATGCCTTAGGCCTGAGGTGTCTGCTCAGAATAGCAGTTTTTCCTGCTCCTTCCAGACCTCAGCCATGATTTATATTGAAATGTAAATGAAAGAAGCCTGAAAGCTTAGTAGGAGACTGATTTGAGGCCTAAGGGAAAAAAAAGGTAAATTGTATGGTATTTACTAATTACTAGCCAGTCACTTTTTCTAGGACTCTTTTTTTTTCCTTAGATACTTTTTTTTTTGAGCTCATGATTTTGAGCATACAGACCCAGGTTAATGTTTTTCAGATCAGTTCTATCTTTGACCAACTGTAGACTTTTTGAAACATTGCAATGGAGATTTCACCTGAGAAAAGCTACAAGGCCTTTACTATTATTATGTGTGCACACTTTTGTTATGTGTTGTATGTCCACATATACATATGTCCGTATATCATATATATGATACACAAATTAACATATACAAGGAGCGCTCATAAAAAAGCGCTCATTAAAACAAATTTAAATAGGAGATCCAAAGATCTTTAATTCACGTGATTTAAATGTTTCAATTTAAATTGGATAAACAGATAAAAATCAATGTCTTTAAATTTAAGCTTACAATTTTTTTAGGTGTTCAAAAATCTAATAAAATATTAATATCTACAAAATGTCTAATATGCTTTGGTTCTAGGACCTTTCCTTCAACATAAAAATGGTTTACACTGTCAACACATTTCTCTAATATTTTGATAAATAAGTAAAGTAAATTTGATATGGGATTGCTCATTCATGAGTACTTTTCTTAGATATCTGATTGATTTACTAAGGTCTGAATAAGTTCTTATTAAAGTCTGTATAAGAATATAAAAATAAGTCATGTGTTAATGAGACAAAAATTTCTTAAAACATAAGTTTACCCATAACGTTGTGTTTATTAAGTTTTATTTTCTCCAGAGCAAGCAATCATAAAAATTAAACAACTGATTAAATAAGAACTGTTATTTTAGAGCACTGTACTGCCATTGCTTTAAAAGCTAAACTTGGTTAATGTAGAAACATCAATGTAATTGTGATGCTATCAATGTTTTCATATCTTATAGGTATGCAAGTCTGTAAGGTAGAAACTTTAAAAGAGCATTATATCAAGCTGGTGCTCTGAAGTTGTATGGTAAAAAATATATTGGGGATTTATTTACCTGTTATCAATAAGATATGTAAACTTTTATGTTACTTTTTACATTGGGGAACAATTTAAATGTATTTTTTAGTTAATGAGAGCCTAATCGATGTAAAGGTTAAAAACTTTCAGCCTTTCTTTAATTCATGTTTTAAATGTGATATCATATGGTGTTAGCTAATGTTCATGTGACCTCAAACAATTTATGTAAACTTTGTCAAATGATATTTAAAAATAAGAATTAGCTTTAGAACTAAAATACTTAAGATTTATAAAGAGCCCTGCCTTAGCTGAGATAAGGCTCTGTGTCCCATCTTACTACATGTGAGAATGACTACGAAACCAGTAGGTTAGATAATATTTCTTTAAAGTTATGTTAAAAAGTTGTTTTTTTTTAAGGTCAATATTCCTAGGATCTCAAACAGGGGATATAATGTATAACTCAGCCAAAAAATTCAGGGTAGCTGTTACACAAGCTAAGTATTTTTACTTTTGTTAATTTTATTTTGAAATTTTCTTATAAGTGATCTAAAGATTCTCTGTTACTGTTTTACAAACGTGTTGCTTTAAGAACACAACATGGGTTTATTCAATATAATAAGTCATTACTTACAATACAGACAGAATAATACAGATCCCAATTAATAAAAAGATAATTATATAGTTATAGACATTAAAGCCCAGTACTCTTAATATAAGGCTGTTAAAATTTATTTGCTGGATGTTTAAGATTAGGATTTAAAATTAAAGTTAAATGAAAAGAGCCAAGAAAACCAATGTTTGGCTTTTGCCCTATGAGTCAGTCTGAATCCAGGGAACAGGGGACTTCTCTAAAGAGCTTTGAAACTCTGAGCCACATAACCTCCTCCTGATCAGGGAGATTAATGAGACCACTGGAGAACAGAAAGCCAATCAGTGTATTTGTAACGAAGAGGAGAGTCATCAAAGAAAGGAGACATCCCTGATGCTTCCGAGGGAAGCCAAATGGTCAAGCAAGATCTGGACCCACCTAGCGCAAATGGCACTAGCAGAACTGAGAATCTGCTCTCAAGTTTCCCCAGAATTGACTCCCATAAAAGGTCAGCTGACTGTTAACAATAGATGGAAACAAAAGTCAGTTTGACTGCTTCATCTTAAACACTTAGCAAAGACAGTTAAGAACAAAATACATCCACTCCTGGGCATTTTAAATTATAATAATAATAATAATAATAACAACAATAATAATAATAATAATAATAATAATATAATGTTAAGGTATGCACTTTATGTTTGCCTCCCAAAATAAGTAAGACTGGTGGCTACAAAGAAGAATTCTCAGACAGGAATGCCTGATACTTATAAAAAGAGACTATCAAGAAGACCTGCCACAGGGAGAAGTTTTCAGTTTAAGGCCTACAGATATTCCTAAACTACACAGGTTGGCTTGGTGTTTGCTAGTACAATTATCCAGCCCTGAGTAACAGAATTAAAGGTTTCTCAAAGAGACACAGAGGTCATAATAGTAAAAGGATTTTACAAGATCAGATGACATTAAATAATTAAACTGTATCTTATGGGGAGGGACAAGTGTAACAGTAAAAGTTAAATATTAAATTGACAGTCCTGATAACTGGGGATATTAAAGACTGGTGAGGGAACATCTATACAGTGACATGTTCCAGGTGCTGCAACATTTATTCAGTACTCATGGTTTTTGTTTCTCTCATAGAAGAACCCATCCCCAGATGACTTTACAACCTGTTCTTCCCCAATCAGACTTCAAACCGAACTGACTTCTAAAAGGCAACTCATGTCCCTCAACTGACTTCTAAAAGGCAACTCATGTCCCTCATCCCATGCCCACTCACGTCACCCTGTCTCAGGTCAGAAGAAGAAAAAATGAGTGACACCACTCTTCTTATAACAATGGAGAGAAAGATAAATAGACTATCAATATAAGTAATTAATTAAGTCAGGTAAAATCAGGGAGATCGGTTTTGGGTGAGTTCTAAAAATTTGGAGACTCTTACCTGAGGGATTAAAATTTCCTCAGTGCTCTTCCCGTAATCTATCAAAGATTTGAAGGGGACACAAAGAAAAGGCGGGAATGATAGACCCAACCTGATCTTTAATTTAAATTGGGAGCCATCTTGCCAAAAAGCCATGAAAAGATAATTTTGGCTTTACAATAAATTACTTCAAATTCTAAACCTGCTTGGAATGCCTGCCCATGCCTTGAACTCACCCATGCCCGGCTCTCTGACCAGATAGCAGCCCTCTCTGAAACTTTAGTGACACATCATAAATATTTGCCTTCTCTGGCCAGACAACAACCCTCTCTGAGGCTCTAATGGTCTTCATGAACTCTGATGTAGGGACAGCAAAAAAAATGTAGACTGCCATTGGTGTGATGTTTGTCAGAGTTCTGTTATCTGTAAACCCCCTTTTGTGTAATTTTCTGGGCTATTAAGCTGCCTGTAGGAAAGCTGGGGTTGCTGTCTTTTTCCCGCCGTTTTGTGAGGGAGAGGTAGCACAGCCAGTGGAAATAATAAGCTTAATTTAATTTGATTTTAATTAGAGTCAGTGGTCTTTTCTTGTGTCCTGGTCTAACAGGTAAACACTCCAAAAACATGGAGCTCTGCCAGCCTAAACACTTCTTGAGAAACTTCCTCTGAGTTTGGGCACTTGAAATATATGTTGTTGTAAGGAGCTTTAGCTTCCTTTCTAGTGATACCATCAAAGCTGAGTCTGCATCTATGTGACCTGGAGGACATGGTTTCTTGTATTCTAATGAACATGAGGCAGCAGTGCTGAATTTTCTCTTTGTAGGTAAACTGTGGCCACTGGATACTAAGTGTCTCCCCGTTTGGACTGTGAAGCCATTTGGTCATCCTCCACTTTGTGGTGTTTCTTGCTGCTGTACTGGGAGTTTGGTATATGCTTTATGAAATACAACGAGTTCAACTGAAACCCAGTGTTGAAGAAAGTTCTGTCACTTGTGGTGGGTCAGGGTCTGAAGGAGAATGCACCAACCAGGCTTTTATCTCACAGAGCTTGCCCCCTTGTCCATAGAAATCTGACTCTGAACTTAGCCCAGAAACCTCTCCATATAAAATGATGCCTTTACATAGAAGGGTCTGCTGGCTGCACCATGTCAGTCACAAACCATTTGGAAGGCAATGGCAAATCCTCATTGCCACACCACAGATGTATTATCACACACCCACCCACCACTGCAATAGGCCCACTTCTCAGCAGGCTCCAACTTACTGGCATCTTTGTTCTACACCATTTTCATGAAACCCGGTCAATCATGGCATTCTCTGGTACACTCAAGATCAGCAACAAGACATCTAAAGGTTCTCCAGTGCCACCTGGTTAAGGGAATTTCAAAGATTTCATTGTATTTATCTAGCCATTTTTCATGGATGAAGTTGGAGGCACTGTGGGTTTCAGTTCATTCAGGAAATATTAAATGGTGAGGAAGCTGTTTTCAATGAATTCTCTGGAGAAATCTCACAGGCAAGTCTTCCCATAGAGTGGTCAAAAGGTCACATGAAGCCAGGCCCATTGAGGTCTTTAATGTGACGTCCATGGGTGTTCTGACTGTCAACTATGGCTGCCAAATCTTTCAGAATAAAATCATGTGATATTCTAGCTGATATTCCAAGGCTCTGTGGAAAGCCACCCTTGTATTTGATCTCAGTTTCCAAGGGAGAATCCCATGCGTGGCCTCCTAAAATCTGAACGCAGTTTATGGCAATATTTCTCTGAGATCAGTTCGAGAACTCAGACTATAAGTGGAATCAAACCAGAGTTCAAGCCCAGATAGACCCAGTCATCACTTCCAACCACCAAACAAATGACCACAATTAAAACCAAAGCACTCCCACAAGGCCCTCATCTTCTTCCATATAGACACTCATCATAACCTGTGGCTGGAGGTTTCCATGAGGGGCTCAGCCCAATACAGTGTACAAAATAACCTCCCTTGCCCGTCATTTGCCTAAAGTCAGGGTTGCCAGGACACCCTTTCTGAGAACCAGGAGTTATCAAATGAGCCTGCCGTAAATACTGCTCTGATTCTCCAATTTGAGGCCTACTGACTCTCGGGTATAGATTCTTTATGTGAATTGGAATCATGAGAAAACCCAAGCACCTATGGGCTATCCTCTGCAGGGTTTGAAGAACTCATTTGACAAAAAGGATCCCTATTTTCACTTGATGGAGATCAGTAATCTTACAGAGGAAGGCGAGAGACTTCGTCCACAATGACTGCTTTTTTGGCCATTTTGGTTTTGGAAGCACACATGTAATTGTTCGTTAGATCCATCAGGTGCTGAAAATCTATTCAACAACCTCAAACATGGCCAAGAGTCTGATGCAGACACATCCCTTTCCAAAGCAATTAAGCAAAGATCTACAGGTGATGCCCATTAATTTCCATTGAAAACCGTTTTCTTCAGGCTTCAAAAAGGGGTGGCCTGAGGCAAAGACCTTTCTGACATTCAGGGCAACAGAACAATAGGTAAGCAAATGGCCCAAGGCAGGGTTTCTAAAATGATATCTGAGTTTTCTGAGATGATCCCATTCCCTTCAGCTATCCAGTACATAGCCATGTCACAGAGCTTGGAGGTGGTTCATGTCTTGGAAACAAAACCATGAGCCTATTCTGGAGAGTGGCCAGAATTCAAGAAGAAAACAGGAATTTAGGAAGACAGTGGTTGTTGCCCATCCATTAGGCAAGACAAAATCCATTCATAAATTGGGCAGGATGAATGTTGTGAAGCTTTCTTCTATTCAGGACGCATCCATTGATGCATTCTCTTTTCTAATGTCTACAACCACGGACACAGTGGGATAAACAGACATAAAAACACTCGCATTGTCAAAAGACTTACTAGAAACAGTCCACTCCAATCCTAACAAACCGACTTTCCTACCTATTCTCAGATCATGAGACAAAACCACAAACTCACACCCACACCCAAAAAGTCACCTCCTTCCCCCAAGTAGGTCTATGACTATCCGGAGTGTCCTCTGACTGATGGGCCATAGTATGTTACTCCAAAATGGACTGTCCTATGTCAGATGTGGACTCCTTGGCCAACACTGTGAAGTTGTAAGGTGCCAGTGGTGAGACACTACCTGCTTACTCAGGAAAGTCCCCTCTTCAGACCTTCCTGGCATTTGGCCATCCTCACATCAGTAGTTACCAAGAAAGACTGATTCTGTCTTTGGTAAATTCAAATATGTGAGGCCACTGGGACTGGGACTGGGACTGCCTCTGGGTGCCTGTCTTCCTGGATCCCTAGTTCAGAGAGTTCCATCACCAAGAAAGTGATGTAGGTCACTTCCTTCAGGAACTGAATGAGGTCACTGCCTTGGCAACCACTTTGTCCTAATAGTTGCTTCCAAGTGTCCCAATTGATGGAGGCTGCCCCTACTTCCTGTGACACTTTCACAAGTTTGAATGGTATATCAAACATAGGCACCCGGGAACAGCTCTCCACACAGGCCTGGTATTGTCCATCTTCTCTACATTAAGAAAAGAGAGACTGCTTCAGACACACCCCTTCATCCTGACCAGGTTGTTTGTCGTGGAAGATGACTTTTGCTCTCTCAGGTCCTTCATAGCTTCCTATAGCTTCCCCAGGGTTCATTTCTGCAGGGACCTTTTCATTTCTCAGCAGGTGGAAGATTTCTTACATTCCTGTATTGTAAGACCAACTCTGTCCCTGCTTTTCTGTAAAGTTAGATTGAGGGAACAGAGTATGGTTAGGGTTAATAACATGTTTGATTTGGCTTAGGAATCATTCTGCTGGATGAATAATGTTATTGGGAACCTGCAATATTTATTAGAATATATAGAGGGGAAATATATTTATGAAAACCGAAATCTAGGTAAGATTTGAAGCCCAGAAGGGCTTTGGATCCTTGATTGGGATACTTAGGTTTGAATTATGTTCTGCACATGTGTCTCAGATAAATCTATACACAATGGCATAGGACCTTGTACCTTGGATGATTGAATGTCAAAGAGAACATCCAGTCAAAAAAGGATAGTTGGTAGGATTAGGAAGATAGTTGGTAGGATTAGGAAAAAGAGTGAGTATATGATTTGGACAAAAAGTTCTTTAGCAATAGGGTTTTGGGTAGAGAGAAAATGTAAATGTCAGCACATGTGAAGAGTCAGTCACAATGATGAACTGGGGAAAATATGTAGGAAAGCAGATATCAATAGAGACATTAGAAAATCAGCAAATGATAAAGTGATTGATAGGATTAGACATTTTCGACAGGCTTGAGTTTGAATAAATAATCTTAGGAAGAAACAAATATGTAGTTACCAATAGGATTGACATTTGAGAGCATTAGGCAACCTGGACATGGGTGATTTTCATAATCCATACTCATATTCCATTTAGGCTTTGGTACAGTCGTAAGTGTGACTTTGCATTTTGTGGCCAGAATATTACTGTGATAAAATGTATATGTAGATCAGGTGACATGAGTATTTGTTGCACCATTTCTGAGAGCAATATTTTGAAGAGATATAAATTAGTATTGGGGGCACAAATAGGTGTACCATGTGTGTATGAATATAGAGAGAATGCATGAATAGACCATACTGTGAATAAATAATATAACTGTTTCCAAATTTAGAAATTGGAATAAATTGATATCCCAAAATACACAGGAAATCTTATATTGATATACATACATTCATTCCAACCAGTTATATATCTAATGGTAATATTAGGGTTGTAGTTTATCATAAAATGTGTGTGAGTTTTGCTTCAAAATTGATTATGGAAATCGAAAATAATGTGTTTGGAAAGAAGTCTCATGAAATAACCAGTCAAAAACAAGGAGGAATACATGTGTTCTGAAGCAGGAAGTAATTGAATGTGTTACAAATGTCTTTCAATTTGTGAACTTGTGGATGAAATGTATATTCTACGATGTATAAAAACTGAAGAAATAGTAATGTACCAGTGTTGAATTAAAATGAACATCAAAATACACATCATGTCCCATAGAAATCTACTTTCATTGATGTTAAATTGGGTCAGTTACTGTAGAAATATAAGGCTTTGTTTGCACCATTCACTGAAGTGAGTTTTCAGTACTAGGAAATAAATATGTATTTCAGGTGGATGAATATTTCTAAAAACAATCTTATGAAAAGTTGATTATAAAAGCACATACATGAACATGAGTGAATTATTTAGGGAGTGTATAATAAGACACATATATTTCATATTTTGAAAATATATATATCACACAGATACATTAGAAAGTAGCAATATATATGCCAATCAAAATTCATCATGAAATATATATCATTCTCAGATCCAAAAATATTAATTTTACTGAACATGGATTTATGTATAATGTTTTTCAACTAAGAAGCTCACTCATAGTTTGAATTTTCAGTTCCAAAAACATTTAGGAGGAGTCATCTCTTCTCATACTTTGTATCTCCCAAGTTAGCCACCTCACAAAAATGTACGTGTGATACCAGGTAGGATTTTATATGTGCATATAAAAATACATGTGCTGAATTGGCTACAGAAAAAGGGAGACAGAAATTCACATATGTGTTAACTTTAAAAACACATGGAGAACCATTTCAACAAAAAATTAACAAGATTTATAACTCTTACCCTATATCATGCAAAAGGCAAGACCAACTATACGCCATGCCTCCTCTCAACCGCTTGTATTTCTATTCTGTTTGGGTTATTTTTCTCCATCATATTAGGATTAGTAGTCAGAGTCTAGTAGGGTATGTGTTAGTGTCAGGGATTCAGTATTTTGAATGGAAAATTGAAAAATGAATCCAATGTGTATGTAAATATGTGCTACACCAAAATCTTCCCACTCTCATCCAGAACAATGCCTTGACAACACTTACGGCCCAAGTATGACACAATCAGAGGAGAAAAGTTAGAAAATCCGTGAATACATATCTAGAATGGAATATGATCAGAAGTTCACAACCTTGGAAGTGGTAGAGGAGTTTCCAAAAGTAAGGGACAGGGTAAACCCTCCAAAAACTTGAAGGTCTGCTGGCCTAGAGACTTCTTGAGAAACTGCCTGTGAGGTTGGGCACTTGAAATATATGTTGTTGTCAGGAGCTTTAGCTTCCTTTCTAGTGAGACCATAAAAGCTGGGTCTGCATCAATGTGACCTGGAGGACATGGTTTCTTATTTTCCAATGAACATGAGATAGCAGTGCTGAATTTTCCATTGTAGGTAAACTGTGGCCCCTGGGCGCTGAATGTCTCCCTGTGTGGACGTTGAATCCATATAGTCATCCTCTATTTTCATGGTGTTTCTTGCTGCTGCACTGGGAGTTTGGTATTTGCTTCATGAAATACAAGGAGTTCAACGGGGACACAGTGCAGGAGGGATTTCTGTCACGTGTGGTGGGTCAGGGTCTGCAGGAGAATACAAGAACCAGGCCTCTATCCCACATAGCTTGCCCCCTTGACCATAGCAACCTGATTCTGAACAATGTCCTGAAACCTCTGTATGTAACAAGGTGCCTTTACATATAAGGGTCTGCTGGCTTCACCATGTCAGTCACAAGCCATTTGGAATCCAATGAAAGATCTACATGGCCCCACCACAGATGTTTTATCACACACCTGCCCACCATTGCTCTAGGCCCACTACTCAGCAGGATCCAACTTTCTGGCATCTCTGTTAAACACCATTTTCATGAAAACCAGTCAATCAAGGCACTGTCTGGTATACTCATTGTTGGGAAAAGTATAAACGGCAGCCATACCCCAGAGAAAAACCCCAACATGGTGCCTAAGGACTTCTTCTTCCTACCTTCTTTTTTCTACAGTGGTGCCAAATGTTCCCACCCGTGTGAACTCTCCCGCTGGCGCCAATTTGAAATCTCGCTGGTGGGGAACCTTAGCCCCAATAAGAACTAATTCCTGGGCTCCAGAGCTGATATCTGAAAGAACTAACCAATAAACGTTTTGCCTGCCATTTATCTAAGCCCTTCCATCTTCCCCTTAGTTCTATATAAGCACACAGCTTTTTGCAATAAAATTGGAATTCTCCCAGCGAAGTGCCTTTGCGTGGGAAGTTCTTTCATTCTGGTGCCCCATGTGAGGATACGGGTGAGCTCTTTCTAACAAGAGCCCCGTCCCCTGCTCCCCCGGAGACAGCCAGCTTCCTGCACCCACCACAGATCTGATATATGTAAGCCTCCCCTGACCCTGGCTCTGCAACTCCCTTCGGGCTACCACTGGTTTTGTGACCTTGATCTTCCGGCCCACTCTCGACGCCCTGTAGGGGGCAGGAAATTCCTGCCACTAAGACCTTTACTGGTCGCAGTGGACCCTCTGGTGATCCGTTTTCCTTTGGGGCGTGAGGCTTCTGAGTTTACACAAGAGGCTCTGTGGTTTTTTCTCCTCTGCTGCCGCTGCCGCTGCTGGCTAGAGTTGCTGTTTGCTGCGGGGCTGCTGTGTCTGGCTGAAGCTGCCTCTCTGCTCGGGGAAAACTGAACTCCCGTCCTGGAACTACATTCTGCCGGAACCGGAGTTCTGTTTTCATTACTGACTTTTTCCGCTGCGTTCAAAAACTTTCCTGACGTCAGGTTGTCCGTGGCTCCGAACCCATTGGGTCTCACAGATCGCACTTCACTGGTGACGCCCAGGTAGAGCCCTCTGTATTTCCTCATGACGGCTGGTCATTTTGGGGACGCCCACCTGACCCCCGTTCGCCCTGAGCTTCCTGAAAGCCGTTCCAGCCCGGGTTTTCTCTTTGTCTCTCGCTTACTCTTATTCTCTCTCTCTCTCTCTCTCTCTCTCTCTCTCTCTCTCTCTCTCTGTCTGTCTGTCTTCCTTCTCTCCCTGTGACTATGGGCACCTCTTCATCTGTACCTGAAGCCTCACCTCTCAAATGTCTACTAAAAAATCTGGCCACACTCTCCCTCACACCAGACATCAAGCCCAAACTTCTAATCAAATTCTGTACCCAAGATTGGCCTACATATCCACTGGATAATGGCAATCATTGGCCTCCAGAAGGCTCCTTACATCCAAACTTCATCTGCGACCTTTTTAACTACTGCCAGCATCTGAAAAAGTGGAGTGAGATTCCCTGCATTTAAGGTTTTAGCCTTCTCACACAGCACCCTGTCGCTGCTCCTCCTGCCCTCCCTCTCAGGTCCTCCTTGTTTGCAAACCCTTCTCTTCCCCTACGTCTACTCCTGACTTCACAGATTCTTCCTCATTCAACCCAGCAGATGAACCCCCACCTTATCCCCCAGTCCTATCTGCCCCTTCTCTCCCACTATACCCTCCTCTTCCTCTGCCTGATTCCAGGGATCCTCAGCCTTCCATTTCATCCTCCTCCCCTCCGCCCTCTTCTGCCTGCTCCACCTCCTCCTCTTCCAAAGAGACACTCCCTGCCCCTCCCTCTCCTTCCTGTCCGCCTCCTGCCTCTTTCAGTCCTCCTGTTACCAGGTCTAAGGGACTCCTTCCCACCCCCAAGACAATCGCACCCCTTTGTGAGGTAGCTGGTCCCGAGGGTGTCATCAGAGTCCAAGTGCCCTTCTCCATGTCGGACATTACTCAGCTAGAGAGGAAGTTAGGCTCATTCACCACTGACCCCACCACTTACATTCGGGAGTTTCAATGGGTCCTGCAAGCATATAGTCTCACTCATCATGACATCTACATGCTCTTGGCCAATACACTTCTCCCTGAGGAAAGTCAATGGGTCTGGGAGCTAGCCCAAGCCCATGCTGATGAAAATCATAGGACCAATCCTAACCACCCCACAGGCCCTCATGCTGTCCCAGAGCAGGATCCCCTATGGGATTACAACACCCCTGAAGGCTTACAGTCTAGTGACCTTTTTACATCCTGCCTCTTGGCGGGCCTGAAAAAGGCCATCCGCAAGGCTGTTAACTTTAAAAAGGTGCAGGAGGTCATTCAAAGGAAGGAGGAAACACCTTCAGAATTCCTGGATAGACTAACCAAGGCCCTTTAACAGTACACAAACCTCAACCCAGAAACCCCTGATGGCCGTCATGTCTTAATGAAGTATGTTCTGGCCCAAAGCTACCCTGACATTAAAGCCAAGCTTAAAAAGCTTGAACAGGGCCCTGCTACTCCTTAGACTAAAATCCTCGCTGTCGCTTTCAAGGTTTTTTATGATAGAGAGGATGAAAGTGAATGCCGTAGGCAGAGGGCTGAAAATGCCAAGTTCCAAATGTTGGCCCAGGTCATTCAGAGAAGGCCATCACCACGCCATCCCAATATGACACCCCCGGGAGCTTGCTTCAAATGTGGTAAGGAGGGACATTGGGCCAGGGATTGTCCTTCACTGAGGACACCCTACAACCCCTGCCCAAAATGCCATCAAAGGGGACACTGGGGGGCAGACTGCCCAACAACCCGAAAGGGAGGTTGGTCAGCCGCCAGGCAACCACAGCCTTTCTTGGGCTTAGCAGCGGAGGATTGACGGATCCCTGGGCTTTCCCTCCAGACTATTACCATCAAGAATCAAGAGCCTAGGTTTACCTTCCTGGTGGATGGATGCTTCATTACCTTCCTCTTGGATACTGGTGCCACTTTTTCGGTCTTAAGGGAGTATGGGGTTCTACCACACCCTCAAAAACTCCTATTGTATGGGTAGGAGGTAAACAGATTTTCCCTCAAACCCCCCCATCATGTTATATGCAGGGATCCCTTTTGTCCTTCACTCACTTCTTTCTCATTATGAGCCATTGCCCCATTCCCCTTCTGGGAAGTGACATACTCTCACTATTAAAAGTCAGCATTCACATATCACCCCACACCTCTCCTACCTCTCATTTCCTCATGATGTTCCTAGGGGCAGATACACCTCCTTAATGCACTCTCCCATGACTCTCTAAACCAGTTAAGCCTGAGGTTTGGGACACAACTACACCCCTTATGGCTAAATGCAGTCCTATTCATATTGTCTTACGGGACCCTTCAAGATATATTAGTCAATCACAATATCCACTCACAACCACAGCCCTCCTCGAATTAGAACCCATCATCCAGGATTTATTACGAAAGGGGTATCTTAGGCCTACACACTCTCCTTTCAACACCCCCATTCTGGCACTTAAGAAACCTAAAGTGTCCTACAGGCTGGTTCAAGACCTTCTCCTTGTCAACTCCTCTGTGGTCCCCATCCACCCACTAGTGCCCAACCCTTACACCCTCCTCTCTCAGATCCCTGCCACTACTACCCACTTCTCGGTCCTAGGTTTAAAAGATGCATTCTTTTCTATTCCCTTGTTCTCAGAATCTCAGAATATCTTTGCTTTTACATGGACTGACTCTCACATCCACCATTCTCATCAGCTTTCCTGGACTGTCCTCCCACAGGGATTCAGGGATAGCCCCCATCTCTTTGGCCAAGTTCTTGCCCAGGACCTCACATCCTTTCACCCGACCTGTCCTGACACTATTCTCCTTCCATATGTCAATGACCTTCTTCTATGTAGTCCCTCTGGGAACACTCTCAATCCCACACCGCTCAGCTTCTTAATTTCCTAGCAGACAAGGGATATAGGGAGTCTCCCCACATGGCCCAGGTTTCCCATTCTTCTGTCACCTCTCTTGGTTTTTGCCTTAGACCCGGGAAAAAGGAAATAACACTGGATAGGAGGCAACTCCTCTCTGATCTTCCAGTGCCCCATATGAAAGCCAAAATACTATCATTCCTAGGATTAGCAGGTTATTTTAGGGCCTGGATCCCAAATTATTCTCTTCTATCCAAACCCCTGTATGACCAAGCAAATGGACCCCCTAGTGAATCTCTTGTCTCCTCCCCCATCTACCACTTCCGCAGGTTTCAGCAACTCCTCTTAAAGGCACCTGCTCTTCACCTTCCTGATCTTTCAAGACCATTTCATCTATATGTCCATGAAAAAGGGGGGCAAGCACTTAGGGTCTTAGGTCGAAACTATGGGCCTACATTTGCACCTGTGGCATATTTTCCAAGAAACTAGACTCTACCATCCGTGGGTGAGCCCCTTGCTTAAGAGCTCTGGTTGCTGGACAAATTTTACACAAAGAAGCCTCTAAGCTGAGTTTTGGGGCACCTTGAACTATCCACTCCCCACATCACTTGAAAGATCTTTCAGCTTATAAGGGCCTTCAAACCCTTCCTCCATCCAGGGTTCTGTCGCTCCTCACTTCCTTTCTGGAAAACCCTAATACTACTTTCCTCCCCTGCTCTGCACTGATCCTTCCCTCACTGCTCCCAATGACTCCCACGTCTAACACACCAACTCATAATTGCTTGGAAACCTTAGAAGATTTCCTCCCCTGTCATTCTTCCATTTCTGAGGAACCACTCACCAAGCCTGACCTTATCTGGTTTACTGACAGCAGTTCCTTTAGGCAGAACGGCACTCATTACTCTGGATATGCTGTAGTTTCAGCCACTGAGATTATAGACGCCAAAGCTTTGCCTTCAGGAACTACCAACCAGCAGATTGAACTTATAGCAGCCACTCGTGCCTGCCTTCTAGCACAAGGCAAATCCCTCACCCTCTATACTGATTCAAAATATGTCTTCCAGATCTTATTATCCCATGCTTCAATATGAAGGGAGCGACGCCTACTTACCACCAAAGGTAATGCGATCACTAATTCGGCTCTTATAACCAATCTGATGGAGGCCTCCCACTTACCCACCCAGTTGGGAGTTGTCCATTGTAGGTCCCATCAGAAGGATGGCTCTCTTATCACTGAGGGCAATGCCAAAGCTGACCAGGCGCCACGAATGCGTGCTACCACTTCCAATTATGGCCCCTATGGGGTACATATTATGGCCACTTTAGACAGCTCATCTGAAGCCCCTACTTCTTCCAGTAAGAACAAGGATCTTTTCAAGTTCCTTCATACTCTACACCGTTCCAATTCTCAGTCTTTGACCCTTTTTTTACAGAGCTTCTTCTCCCTCAACCCTTCTGACATAGCCATGATAGAGAATATAGCCTCTAATTGTCAGATCTGTCAGCGGACCAAACCTCATATTCCTTTAAGGCCCAAACCTTTCCCTTTCCACCAAGCCCAGGGACACATTCCCATTGCTGACTGGCAAGTAGACTTCACCAACATGCCCACAGTATGGCACACTAAATACCTCCTTGTCTTTGTGGACACTTTCTCTGTTTGGGTAGAGGCATTTCCCACTTCCAATAAAAAGGCTTCCACTGTAGCTTCAATCTAACTGACAGACATCATCCCTAGGTTTTGTATGCCCACTTCCCTACAATATGACAATGGCCCTGAGATTATTTCTAGGATCACACAAAAGGTCTCTCAAGCCCTCTCCTTCAAGTGGCATTTCCACTGTCCATATTACCCCCAGGCTTCAGGGAAAGTGGAAAGGGTAAATCATACTCTGAAGGAAGTCCTTACCAAATTGACAATGGAATTAAACTTAGACTGGGTCAAAATCCTTCCCTTTGCTTTGCTTCGAATCAGAGCTCTCCCTAAGAAACCATCTTTACTGTCTCCCTTTGAGATAATGTATGGAAGACCTCTTATACCCTCTGGGTTGGTCATTTCACAAGGACCTCTCACCCGAGATTTGTCTTTGCCTCTCTTGTTTCATCTCCGCTCTGAACACTGGAAATGTCAGAACTGGCTTCTTCCGGACCCAGTCTCCACTCCAAACACTCCTCCCTTAACACCTGGGAGTCTAGTCTATTATAATACCCCAGAGGAGAAAGGGACTCTTGCACCAAAATGGGAAAGCCCCTATCCTTTCATTCTCTGTACCCCCACCGCCGCCAAACTCTCCTTACCAGACAACCGTCTCACTCCCTGGATTCCCATTTCTAGGTTGAAACCATATCACCAGGAGGCCCCACCTGCTGACGACAGGACCATGCCAGAGGAACTCCAAGAATCACCTCCTGAAGCTCCCCTTTAATCCTGCTTTCCACACCCATCTCACCCATTTAAGTTGCGGCTCACATGGTGTTCCCTGCAGCCCAATTCCTCTTAAAGAAGGCACAATGAGCTCTCCCAACACCCTAGTATTCTCTAACTGCTTGTTTTTTGTGCTCTGCTTTTTTTCTGTGCTCTGTTGGGACTTGTCTTTACCCTCCTAACCTACCATGTATTTATTCACTCTTCGGGAACGATACTCAGAACATGGCATGCAGAAGGTCCGCGCAGTGGATGCAACTACTTGCTTCATCCACAACTGCACCTCTATTTCCCTAAAATTGTCACCTTCAAGGACCTTCGTCCCTGGTAGCTGGAACTGGCCTTTCATTTGCTTCCTTTTTAATCAAACCAAAGACTATTGTCATTGGTGGCCTGAGATATATAATGGGTGTCCCTATTGGTCATGCAGGTTCCATGATGAACGTGGTAGCTGTTCTTACCACTCACTTGGCTACTCTGAAGGGTTGACTTCTAGTTACCTAAAGTGGCATAAAGGCTCTTCATCCGATAACAATGGATCGTATACTTCAGATATACCTGACCCCAAGGCCAAACGTTGGGGCTATGTTGAGTTTGCTCTCTATGCTCGGACAACCTCAGCAAGACCCACAGGGTGGATGACTGTTGGCCGCACCCTGATTACGCCACCTAAGGCAACCAATCATGTAGTCGAACACATTAAGGAGTCAGAATCAAAACTGGATAAAGGCCATTGCAACACATGTTTTTTCGTCCTCTGCCTGAGGATCAAAAGAAGTATATTTCCTATATGCTTCCATAATTCTCTCCAGAATCATAGAGGGAGACTCATTAGGACCTTGGATTATCTCTCTTACCATGGCCAAATTAGTCGGCCCTCTGGCGGCCACTCGGAGCCCCGCCATTAGAGCCCTGTGATAAGTGGAAAGATGCTACCAACCTTCAAAGGTGTTGGGATCCCAGTTTGGTCGGTTCATGGGCCCATAAGGATGAAGAGGGAGCATCACAGTGGCTTCTGAGTTTTCTATTTTCCGTAGCTGGCGGGTTTCTTTAGGTGGCCCAGCTTCCACCAGAAAAGGAGGGGCTGCTGCTGCTGCGGAGAAGTCCCTTGGAGGGCTTGGGTCTGGCCCAATTGCCTCTAGTGGCGGAGAGGCTGAGTCAGTGGCGGGAGAATCATCTGGAATGTTTTGGGGGTTGGGGAGCGAGGGCAGAGGATAAGGAGGGGGAGGATTGTCCAGTCTTGTGACTCAGGAAGAATGGGGGGAAGATGGGGAGGGAACGGAAGGTTTGAATGATAGGATCCTGGGGAAGGGGTATATGGCTGTTGATCTGGGTGGCCACGTGGTCCCGGCTGAAAGACAATATCTCTGACTTTTTGGATTAGATTGAAGTAGAAGGATCCTTCTGGGGGCCACCCGACTTTGAGGATGGGCAATTCTGAAGCACAGAGAGTCTGCCAGGTCTGACATTTAACTGAAAAATAATGATTCTTGGCCCTTGAGCGGACATCAGTCCAATGATCAAGGGTCAGGGACAGAAGCGTGAAAGTGCTTTGTCCCATAATGGGAGTTACTCAAAAAAAGACAGTGAAGACACAAACGCAACACAAACAAAGACAAACAGTAAACGTTTAACATGGGTCCAAGACAAATATTAGAACTCAGTAACTGGCAAAACCTGATGGGTTAGACAATAAAGACAGACAGTAAACTCAACATGAGTTCGGACAAAACTGTGTAGCCAGCAAAACCTGATGGGCTGGCAAACCGAATCCTGAAGCAAAATATAACCGAGTTGAGGAAACTAATATTCCTTGATTTCCCTCGTCCTCTGGAGTGTCCCCCAGGGACGTGGCCAGTAGCTCTGTGACACGTCTGCCACCCACTGTCAGAGAGAGCTAATGCTCTTCACCGACAGCCACTTTGCCAAGCCCTAACCTGAAACCCGAAACCAGAAAGAGGCGCCTTTCTTACCCCGAGAGGAGTCCCTTGGGGTCTTTCATCCACTGCTCCGGATATCTCACCTGGGACCTCCAGATGAAAAGGTGGGGCGAACATCGGAGGAAAAGACCACCAACAGGCTTTCTCATGCAACACCAAAGGGTTTATTGGGGGTATAGCGTGCTGGAGCTCAGGGCTCACTTCAGAGGAACAAAGAACAAAGAGCCCCGAGAACCACTTGAGTGGAGTTTATATACATTCTTTAGAGAGGGCAGGGACTTTACATACATCATAGCCTCTTTAGCAAATCATCATATACCGCGGGAAAATCAAATAACAACTCTAAAACATGATTAGCACATTCATTGGCGGGAACAGGTTGGGCAGGGGGTGATTGGTCAGCCGTAAGAAGGGGTATACATTTAAATTGATTGGTGGATGCACTGTGATGTATACGTGGTGAGCTGCATGGTTTCTGGGAAGGGGCTGTTAAGTAACTAGGTCCTCAGGGAAGATTTCAACACACATCTAATGTGCAAATCCGGGAATTGTCTTAACTGCCACAGAAATTTCAGGTGCTGAGTGCAGCTTGGAAACTTTACAAAACCTGGTTCTTTACATTTCAATTTCAATTTCTTTTATTCTTTCAGAACCTTACAGAGGAAGGCGAGAGAGTTCATAGACAATTACTGCACTTTTGGCCATTTTGGTTTTGGATGCACACAAGGGATCTTTCTTTAGATCCATCTGGTGCTGATAATCTAAGCCACAGCCTCAAACAGGGCCAAGAGGCTGATTAAAACATATCCATTTCCAACGAAATTACTACTCTGAAGTCAGTTACAGAACTCAGTCTTCTAGGAGAATCACGCCAGTGTTAAAGCCCAGGTGAACACAGTCATCTCTTCCAAAAGCCACACAAGTTACCACAATTAAAATCAAAAAAATCCCACATGGCCCTCATCTACTTCCATATAGTCACTCATCATAATCTCTGGCTGGAGGTTTCCTTAAATGGCACAGCCCAATAGAGTGTCCATAATAAGCTCCCTTCTCCTAATTTACCTAAATTCAGGGTGGCCTGGACACCCTTCCTGTGAACCAGGATTGATCACATAGTTCTGCCATTAATACTGCTCTACTTCTCCAATTTGAGGCCTACTGACTATCAGGTATAGTATGTGATTTGGAGTCATTATTAAACCCAAGCACCTTTGCAGGGATTGGAAGAACTCATTTGACACAAAAAATCCCAATACTCCCTTGATGGAGGTCAAGAACCAAACACAGGAAGGCAAGAGACTTCACCCACAATGACTGATTTTTTGCCATTTTGGTTTTGGATGCACACATTGGTTCTTTCTTTAGATCCATCCGATGCTGATAATCTAAGCCACAGCCTCACACAGGGCCAAGAGGCTGATTCAGACACATCCCTTTCCAAAGTAATTAAGCAAAGAGCCACTGGTGATGCCCATTCCTTTCCATTTTAAAACTGTTTTCTTCAGGCTTCACAAAGGGTGGCCTGAGGCAAAGACCTTCCTGACATTCAGGGCAACAGAACAATAGGTAAGCAAAAGGCCCAAAGCAGGGTTTCTCTACTGAGACTTTCCTGGTCACACTGATATCTGAGTTTTCTGAGATGCTTGCCATTCCCTTCAGCTATGGATTACATGGCCACGTCACAGAGTTTGGAAGTGGTACATATTTTGGACACAAAACCATGAGCCTATTGTGGAGAGTGGCCAGAATTC
Organism: Callospermophilus lateralis; assembly: GCF_048772815.1. Lineage (NCBI taxonomy): Eukaryota > Metazoa > Chordata > Mammalia > Rodentia > Sciuridae > Callospermophilus > Callospermophilus lateralis. Next base: position 436,680 of record NW_027513158.1, read on the forward strand.
AGGAAGAAAACAGGAACTTAGGAAGACAGTACATGTTGTCCATCGATAAGGCAACCTGCAGTCCATTCCTAAAATGGGTAGGATGAATGCTGGGAAGCTTTCTACTAGACAGGACACATCCATTGATGCATTCTCTTTTCTAATGTCTACAGCCACGGACACAGTGGGATACACAGACATAGAAACACTCGCCTTGTCAAAAGACTTTCTAGAAACATTCCACTCCAAACAAAGCAAGCCGCCTTTCCTACCTATTCTCAGAACATAAGACAAAACCACAAAATCACACCCACACTGAAAAAGGCACCTCCTTCCCCAAAGTAAGTCTGTGACTATCCAGAGTGTCCTCTGACTGGTGGGCCATACTATGTTCCCCAGAAATGGCCTGTCCTGTCTCAGATCTGGTCTCCATGGCCAACTCTGTGAAATATCAGGGGCCCGCGGTGAGCCACTTCTTGCTTTCTCTGGAAAGGCCAGTCTTCAAAATTTCCTGGCATTTGGCCATCCTCATATCAGTAGGTACCAAAAAAGACTTACTCTGTCCTTGGTAAATCCAAACAAGTGATCCCACTGTACTGGGACTGGGACTGGTTCTGGATGGCTGGCTTCCTGGATCCCAAGTTCAGAGAGTTCCATCACCAAGGAAGTGAGGTGAGGTCACTTCCTTCAGAAACTGAATGACGTCACTGCCTTAGCAACCACTTTTTCCGAACAGTTGCTTCCATACTTCCTCTGACACTTTCACAAGTTAGATTGGTATCTCAACCATAGGAACCCGGGAACAGCTCTCCACAAAGGCCTTTGTTGGTCCATCTTTTCTACATTAAGGAGAGAGAGTGAATGAGACACAACCCTTCATCCTTACCAGGTTGTTTTCCATGGAAGATGACTTTTGCTCTCTCACGTTCTTCATAGTTGCCTACATGTTCTCCAGGGATCATTTCTGCATGGACCTTTGAGGTTTTCAGCAGGTGGAAGATCCACTACATTCCTGTATTGTAAGACCAACTCTGTCCCTGCTGTTCTGTAATGTTAGATTGAGGGAACAGTGTATGGTTAGGGTTAATAACATGTGTGATTTGGGTTAGGAATAATTCTGCTGGATGAATAATGGTATTGGGAACCTGCGATATGTATGAGAATATATAGGTGAAATATATGTATGAAAACAGAAGTCTAGGTAAGATTTGAAGCCCAAAAGAGCATTTTGCCCTTGATTGGAATACTTAGATTTGAATTAGGTTCTGCACAGATTTGTCAGATTAATCAATATACAATGGTATAGGACCTTGTACCTTGGATGATTGAATGTCGAAGAGAACATGCAGTCAAAAAGGGATAGTCGGAAGTGAAAGGTTAATAAAATAGGTATTTGTCACTTCCTGGGAAGAATGTTGTGTTTATTCCGAGCATAATGGAGTTGTTAAAAAAAAATATGATTAAATTAAAAAGACACCATGAAGAGTGTCAATGAGAGAGTGAGAGGACCAAAAAAAGTGGTTTGAGTCTTGGTTCACATAGTCCCCCTGTTTGACTACTTTTTTATCAACCCTGGCCTGTCCGATAATAATCTCCATATTATTGCTAACTATAAAACCCTGTTTGCTCAACCGTGTAATTTCTTTTCTCTAAGCTCAAATTGGACAAGTTAAACTCATGGTAATACCCCACTAGCAGACATAGAATGTGACACCCCACAATGATCACTTTTATGATTAAAAGTAGCTAGAAGAAGAAGTGGGGAATGAAAGATTAATAAAATAGGTACTTGTCACTTTTTTTTCTGTATGCTTAACAAAACACTGTTGAAATCTTGAGAACTGTTTGCTAATCTTGTTCCCAGAATGTCCTGTCTCCAAATGCCAAACTGCAGAATGTACTCCCTCACCCGGTTGAATGCAAACCGCCCACTCTCCCTCACCCATCAATAAACTTCACTCCCTGCCCTCCCCAAAGAAAGTATATAAGCTCTGCTTAAGCTCTTCTCAGGGCTCTCTGCTCTATTCAAGTGAGCTCCGATCCCCTGCATGCTGACCCCCTATAAACCCTTTGCTGTTGCATGAGATAGTCTTTTGGTGGTCTCTTCCTCCGAAGCTCGCCCAGTGTTTACTTTGATGATTGGGTGTAGAAAAGAACATTCAGTCAAAAAGGGATAGTCGGTAGGATTAGGAAGATAGTTGTTAGGTTTAGGAAGAAGAATGAGTATAGGTTTTGGAAAAAAAATATTCTTTATCAATAGGATTTTGTTTAGAGTGTGAATGTAAATGTTAGCCCACGTGAAGAGTCAGTCACAATAGTGAACCGGAGAAAATATGTAGGAAAACAGATATCAATAGAGATATTATGAAATAAGGCAAAATATAAAGTGGGTGATAGGATTAGAGATTTTCAACAGGGTTGAATTTGAATATATGATCTTAGGAAGAAACCAATATGTAGTCACTAATTGGATTGATATTTGAGAGCATTAGGCAACCTGGACATGGCTGTGTTTAGTAATCCATGTTCATTTTCAATTTAGGCTTTGGTACAATAGTAAGTGTGAACCTTGCATTTTGTCTGCAGAATATTACTGTGATAAAATGTATATGTAGATCAGGTGACATGAGTAATTTTTCCATCATTTCTGGGAGCAATATTTTGAAGATTAATAAGTTAGTATTCGGGGTACAAAGAGGTGTACCTTGTGTCTATGAATATGGAGCTAATGCATGAATAGACCATACTGTTAATAAATAATATAACTGGTCCACTTTAAATAATGCATTGGATTCATATCTTAAAATATATAAGAAATCTTATATTGATATACATACATTCATTCCAACTAGTTATACATCTAATAGTAAAATTAAGGTTATGGTTTATCATGAAAGGTGTGTGAGTTTTTCTTCAAAAGTGATTATGGAAATCAAAAATAATGTGTTTCGAAAGAAGTCTCATGAAAAGACCAGTCAAGAACCATGAAAAAATACATGTGTTCTGAAGCAGGAAGTGATTGAAAGTGAAACAAATGCCTCTAAATTAGCGAACTTGTGGATGAAATATATATCCTATTATGTGCATAAACTGAAGAAATAGTAATGTACCAGTTTTGAATAAAAATGAACGTCAAAATACACATCATGTCCCATAGGAATCAATTTGCATTGATGTTAACCTGGGTCAGTTACTGTATTAATTTTAGGATTTGTAGGCACCATTCACTGAAGATAGTTTTCAGTACTAGGAAACAAATACATATTTCAGGTGGATGAATATTTCTGACGATAATCTTGTGAAAAGTTGATTATAAATTCACATATATGAATATGAATGAATTTAGGAAATGTATAAAAAGACACATGTATTTCATATTTTGAAAAATCTGGAAAGTTTGTATATATATATATATATATATATATATATATATATATATATATATATACACACACACACACACATACACACACACATGCACACAGACATTAAAAATTAGCAATATATATGCCAATTGAAATTCACCATGAAATATATATCATCCACAAATTCAAAAATATTCATTTTACTGAACATGGATTTATGTATAATGTTGTTAAACTAGGAAGCTCACACAGAGTTCGAATTTTAACTTCCAACAGCATTTAGGAGAAGCGATCTCTTCTCACAATGTGTATCTGCCAAGTCAACCACCTCACAAGAATGTACGTGTTGTACCTTGTAGGATTCTATATGTGCATATAAAAATACATGTGCAAATAGGCTACAGAGAAAGGGAGACAGGAATTCACATATTTTTTAACTTTAAAAACACATGGAGAACAATTTCTACAAAAGTTGACTAGATTTATAACTCCTACACTACATAATGCAAAAGGCAAATTCAACTATACACCATGCCTCCTCTGAACTGCTTGTATTTCTATTCTGTTTGGATTATTATTCTCCATCATATTAGGATAAGTAGTCAGAGTCTAGTAGGCTAAGGGTTAGTGTCAGGGATTCAGTATTTCCAATGGAAAATTGGAAAAGGTATCCAATGTGTATGTAATTATGTGCTTTGAAAAATCTTCCCACTCTTATCCAGAACAATGCCTTGATATTACCTTTGCCCCAAGTAAGACACAATTACAAGAGAAGAGTTCGAAAATCTGTGCATATATATATATGGAATGCAATATGCTCAGTTGTTCACAAACTTGGAGGTGGTAGAGGAGTTTACAAAAGTAATGGACAGGGTAAACCCTCCACAAAAATGGAGCTTTGCTGGCCTAAAGACTTCTTGAGAAACTGCCTCTGAGGTTGGGCACTTGAAATATATGTTGTTGTCAGGAGCTTAATCTTCATTTGTGGTGAGACAATTAAAGCTGGATCTGCATCTATGTGACGTGAAGGATCTTGTTTCTTATTTTCCAATGAACATGAGACAGCAGTGCTGAATTCTCTCTTTGTAGGTAAACTGTGGCCACTGGGGGCTATGTGTCTCCCTGTGAGGACTGTGAAACGATTTGATCATCCTCCAATTTTCGTGGTGTTTCTTGCTGCTGTACTGGGAGTTTGGTATTTGCTTCGTGAAATACAAAGATTTCAACTGGGACAAAGTGCTAGAGGGAGTTCTGTCACGTGTGGTGTGTCAGGGTCTGCAAGAGAATGCACCAACCAGGCCTTTATCCCACATAGCTTGGCCCCTTGACCATAGCAACCTGATTCTGAACATTGCCCTGAAAACTCTCCATATAACAGGATGCATTTACATATAAGGGTCTGCTGGCTACACTATGTCAGTCACAAGCTATTTGGAAGCCAATGGAAGGTCCACATGACTCCACCACAGATGTTTTATCACACACCTGCACACCACTACTCTAGGCCCACTACTCAGGAGGCTCCAACATACTGGCATCACTGTTCTTCAACATTTTCATGAAACCCAGTCAATCAAGGCACTGTATTGTATACTCATGATCAGCAACAGGACATCCAAAGTTTCTCCAGTGCCACCTGGTCATGGGAATTTCAAAAATTTTATGGTATTCATCTAGCCATTTTTCAAGGATGAAGTTGGAGGCACTGTGGGTTTCAATTCATTCAGGAACCACTAAATGGTGAGGAAGTTCATTTCAATGAAATCTCTGGACAACACTCACAGGAAAGGCTTCCCAAAGAGTGGCCAAAAGGTCACATGAAGCCAGGCCCATTGAACTGTACAATGTGAGGTCCATGTGTGTTTTGACTCTCAAATATGGCTTCCATGTTTTTCATAATAAAATCATGTGATATCCTGGCTGAGATTCACAGTGCTCTGTGGAAAACCAACCTGTGACTAGATTTCAGATTCCAAGGGTGAATCTCATGCGTGGCCTCCTAAAATCCCAACTCAATTCATGGCAATACTACTCTGAGGTCAGTTCCAGAACTCAGTCTATAAGGGGAATCACCCAAGAGTGAAGCCCTGGTGGACCCAGTCATCTCTTCCAACTGCCACAAAAATGACCACAATTATAACCAAAACACTCCCACATGGCCCTCATTTTCTTCCATATAGATATTCATCATAACTTCTGGCTAGAGGTTTCCATAAGTGGCGCAGCTCAAGACAGTGTCCAATATAAGCTTCTTTGCCCCTCATTTGCCTAAAGTAAGTGTGGCCTGCACACTCTTCCTGTCAACCAGGAGTGATCAAATAGGCCTGCCATTAATACTGCTCTGCTTCTACTATTTGAGGCCTACTGACTGTCAGGTATAGATTCTTATGTGGTTTGTAGTCATGAGACAACACTAGCACATCTGCAGGGCTTTGAAAAACTCATTTTACTCAAGGGTCAATAATCACACTTGATGG